>NW_009259307.1:1338044-1420106 GCF_000687185.1 Egretta garzetta
TGGCCAGCAGGTCGAGGGAGGTGATTCTGCCCCTCTACTCAGCTCTGGTGAGACCTCACCTGGAGTACTGCGTCCAGCTCTGGAGCCCTCAGCACAAGAAGGACATGGAACTGTTGGAACGGGTCCAGAGGAGGGCTACAAAAATGATCCGAGGGCTGGAGCACCTCTCCTATGAGGACAGGCTGAGAGAGTTGGGCTTGTTCAGTCTGGAGAAAAGGAGGCTACGGGGAGACCTGATTGCGGCCTTCCAGTACCTAAAGGGGGCCTATAGGAAAGATGGGGAACGTCTTTTTCATAGGGCCAGCTGTGTTAGGACAAGGGGAAATGGTTTTAAACTAGAACAGGGTAGGTTCAGGCTAGAGGTAAGGAAGAAATTTTTTACAATGAGGGTGGTAAAACACTGGAACAGGTTGCCCAGAGAGGTAGTGGAGGCCCCATCCCTGGGAACATTCAAGGCCAGGTTGGATGGGGGTCTGAGCAATCTGATCTAGTTAGCAGTGTCCCTGCTCACTGCAGGGGGGTTGGACTAGATGACCACTAGTGGTCCCTTCCAACCCTAAACATTCTATGATTCTATGATTCTATGATTATCCTGACTGCTTATCTTAATCAAAAGAATTTGCTATTTGACAGTCATATGTTACTTATTCAGGATCCAGAGCTATGGCTTGAAACTTGCTTACAACTGAATGCATTAAATCCTTGAGATTTTCTTCTAATTCAGTCATAGTAACTCCCATTTTCAGAACACCAGTTTCATTTGCCAGCCCAGTTATATTTGCTCTTCTCCATTCTGTCATGTTTACTGGAAACTAAGGTAATCTTAAATATATTTTTTATAGTTTTGTATGAATATATATTTAATTATATTTTATATGAAACTTTAAAATTTTATATTTAACCAAAACATTTTTAATATTTTTCCTTGATTTTTGACAATATGTATTTAATCGTTACCACATCCTCACCACATAGCACCATCTGCCTGAAGAACTTTTTGCTTTTACATCAATATAATTTTCAAAACATGTATTAGTTCCACTTTTTGCAATTCTTTCTCATAATTCTTGATTTTTAAGGCATGACCTTCTTTTCTGCTCTTTTACCCTGTGCCTTTTTATTGGTTCTTTTCTGTTTTAAATAGTTGTGGGTATCCCTTCAGTTAAGTGCTTAGTCTTTTGAAGAGACCTAGACTTCTCTCCTACATTTTTTTTTTCTGGCTTGGGAGACAAATTCCAGAGACTTTTGCAGTTTAAATTTAAATAAATGTTAACCTAACTTTACAACCAAATACTTAACTCATTAGACTCATTAGTTCTGATTAGAACTAATGTTACTCAGTAGAACAGTTGTAATGGTTTGGGGTTTTATTTAACCCTGACTTTTAATTGATCTGAATAGATGTCTGATGTCTTTTCCAAAGATTTCCAACTTCATAAAGGTTTACATGTACTATGTAGCCCATCTTTCTGAGCAAAAATTATACTTCCCTTGTCCTCTCAGAACAGCAGGTCTGACAACATCAGCTCATCATGCCTTGACCAAAACCTGTCATAATAGCCTTTGGCAGAGACTCTCCTTGCATAGTCAGCTGCCACAGAAGGCACTGCACAGCTAAGTTTCTGTCCAGCTCACAACATTTAAGACCCAAGTAAACTCAACAAGCCACAGCCAGTCCATATACCCACAAAGTTACAGACTACAGCAAACCAACTCAGCAATCAACAGGCAAACCCTCAACCCCTCCAACCACTTCCCACTTAATTTGAAAAAACTCCTGACAAATACAGCTGGCTTCTTGATCACTAGGTGCAAATCATCAAGGTAAATAAATAAATAAATATGTAAAAGAGAAAATAAATTGAATAAATAAATTAGATAAATAACTGTTAAAAGACATTGTAATACATCCTCTCCCATTTCAACTAAGTGTCTATAATGGAAACTTTGAAAAATTAAGAAGTCAAAAAATATCAATGCATGATGGGATTAAATGTTTTGAAGGTGAATTTGCTATGATAGCTAATGTTGGGAGCTCTCTTTTCTGGGAAGAGGACCATTTCTTGAACATGATTGGATTCAGCCACGAGCCATCCAGCCTACTGCGTTACTGTGTTCATGACAGAGGATTCATTCCCCTGAGCTGAAAGACTGTGATTATCATTTTATATGCAAAACCATTAACTTTAATGTACTCTATGCAATGAAAACTGTCATAAATTATAAAATTAGTTATAAGACATTTTTTTTTTAATCTTCCACAATATTTAGCTTGCTTACCTCCTTCAGCAGTGAGTTGTTCTTTGAATTCAGTTCATGTATACTAGCTCATTTATTTGTTCTAAACCTACGAAGCACCAGTTTAAAGTTAACAGCTTTGTTTTTTTCTATGATCAAACTGAAAAGAAATAACTTGTTTCAAAAGAGGATGCTGTATACTTACTGAATATGAGATGATTTTTTCCCCACATTAGTATGTCTGGTTTGGATTATGCTGGGATGTATGCTTTCATACATTCTCAAACAAGGAAACTGATACTAATGGAAGCATTTCTGAAAGTAACCCAGCAGTTCCCCAGAACAGATCCTGTTAACTTCGCCTGCTTCCAAATGTAATTCCACCTAAAACTTGCAGCAAAACCAAATATTCAAAGTATATTTGAGAACTTAAACTAGTTATTGAATTTATGATCATTTATCTCACTCCCCTCAACTGGTTGCATTGTAATTAAAAATATTGATTGGCTTGTGTTATCTTTTCTGCTTAAAAAGTCTTATGTGAGGATGGTATTTGTGGAATAAAAGAGACTGATTGTACATCATCAAAAAATAAGCAGTGAACCAATAAAAGATAAAGCATTCAACGGTCATTGATAGAGTAAAATTTGTCAATACTAACCAAAGAACAGCTCATAAGTGAGATGGATGGTGGTCCTTGATCAACCAGTTGTCAATATGTCTTTTGAAAACAATAAACTATCTCTTGAACAAATCAGTCTAATAGGAAATGTCTTTTAAAGTGATGCTAAATTAGGGTTGATGAAGGTTGTAATATTACTTACAATGTTGGACCTGACTGGTCAGGCTATTTATTGACGTGAACAAAACTTGCCAATACAACAAGCAACCTTCTTGAGAAAGCAAGAGCACTATGGCATCTTGTAATAACAGTGTTTTGAGTCTAACCAACCACAAGGTGATACACAGCACAAAGCGAAACAAGCCCATAACTGCAGAGTCCATGGCTGTTACATCAGGTGGCATGGGAAATGTATAGAGAAATTAGGCATCAGTTTGAAAAACATGTAAACTAGGAAACAGAAAATTACAGGGCATATAAATTAAATAACTGTTTTACTTTCAGCTAAAACATGCATAAAAAAACATTTTAAGATTTGTAAGAGGGAATTTGAATTTGATAATCTCAACAGTTTCAAAAGATGTAACCTCAAAACCTTTCAGTATTTGGGGAACAGCATGTAAATAAGAGAGAAGAGTCTAAAAGTATTGCTTGATGCCTAGAGGCTAGAACATGATCCTTTGGTCCTACAAGAGCACCGAAATCACATGGCACACAAGTAACAGAAATCTTGAATTTATATCACATATGCCAGGATTAGCTACAACAGGAAACACAACACACATTATGGACCCACACAATGAGAGATAAACCTCTTACAGCATAATATAGTTTTATATTAAATTAAATGTACACGTTCTGCATAAGTGATTTATAAAAGAAAAAAACTGCTCTATTCCTGTGTTTTCACAGTCATGCCTTCGTTGTACAGGAGGGAACCAACCTATACCTGCAGGCAGATGAACTAAATAAATTAATAGTTCTTTTCAAATGCTAATCTCCTGGCCAAATTCAGTCCTGGTACGAAGAGTTGTAAGTCATTTACTGAACATAAAGCAATCACAAAGAACCGTAAGGAGAAAAATAGTACTGAGAAGCTCAGTACTTAGCATCTAGTGAATCAAACAAACACATCACAAAGTAATGTGAAAGGACATGAACTGCTAGAAAGGAAAGTAATTAACAGGATCACAGAAAATAAGCCCTCTCTCTCTCTCCAGGTTGAGCTTATTCCCAAGTCATTCATAAATTTTAGGGTGTCATATTGACAAAACTCTAAGGAAATTTGATAGCTGAATAGCTATGAGATTAAACATAGTGTTTGCAAAATACAAAATCAAGTCAGTTTTGGTTTTGCATGGTCACTGAATACAGAACTGGTGTGTATGAACTGAAGTCACATAAAAAGCACCAAGAAACAAAGAAAAAGTGTGAATTTTTGGGCTACCCTTGACAACCTTGTTGGTTTTCTCCTGCCCAGCATTACCTTCTTAGATTCTCAAAACTTCCACTGCTGTTTTGATGCTCAAAGTGAAGATAAGCATCCAGAAAACAATATCTCTTTAGAGACACACAGTAATTATAACTGACAAAAATAAAAATATTTCAGAGTGAGTTACATCTGGCATGGTTCTGTTAGCACATGACTGTAGCCTACAGTATCCTGTATCCTACCAGAAATATGACAGATGAAATTTACACCTTACAATCTAAAAGAAGCAGTAGCCCCATTCCACTGAAATGAAACAGCACAATTTATAGATGGAAGAACTGACTATATTTTAAAGCTGAATGAAAATTCTATTTCAAGTAATTTTTTCTCACTGAAGGAGCGATTTCTCTTTTCAGCAATATTTCTCTTACACTGATTTTTGTTAGCATTCATGGAAAAAAATACTTCTATACATGAAATATATTTTAGCTATTGACACCCAGATACCAAAATGTTTAGTATCCTCCCCGCTGTCCTCCCGCCGCCCCCCTGCCCAAACCTTCAACCTCCTTGGAAAAGATTTAATGAAAATTGAAATGGGAAACTATTCCCATTGAACATTCCTCTTAAGAAAACAGTATTACCCTGGAATTTTTTTACAACATAGGCAAATGTACTTGAGCATGGTTTTTATAATGAATCCAAGTGAGACTGTTTGGCTGGTCCCCATTACCATGCTTGGTGGCAATTCATTACATCCCACAGGAGCCAAAGAGCAGCACAGGTGAAACCCTCAGACAGCAGGAGAACTTTACTGAGTAGGGAAAACCAGTTTTTCAGGGCCCAATCACCTTAATTTTGGAATTTTCTCAGGCATGTTTAAAAGCACATTCATGACATCAATGCCTGGAGATAGCTCTCACATCAGAATGGCTTGGGAGAATTGGAGAGATAAGCCACAGAAATTTCTAAGAGGGACAAAAGAGTACATTTTCCTTTTACCTCACATTCAGAAAAATCTAACCATTCTTTACAGGGAAAAAAGAAGAATAAATGTGTCCAAGCTGGACATTAGTATATAAAATCTAAATGCCCTTACTTAAATTTTTCAACATAATAAATATTGAAAATAATGTCTTATAATAGGAAAATATTGGGCATTTTGCTAAATCAATTTACCCGGATAATGTTTTAGCACACACATGTACCTAACAGAAAGAAGTTAGGAGAGCAGTGTTTGTGGAATTTTTGGTGTTAACAATCCTAATGAAGAAAATAATTACTAGTGGACCTGTACGTTTCACATTGTCTTTTCTTTAATGCTCAGAGATATTGTAAGCCAATGCTTATTGGAAAACAGCAAATTATTTAACTTAGCTCATAGTCATCTATATCGGTATCCATAAGCACGGTCCCCCCTAGGTAGTAACAATATACACAACAAAAAATATACACAGCCCTGAAACTTTCTTCACATGGTTTTAGCACTATATATCTAAACTGTAAAAGGGTCCTGTAAAAGTAAGTTTGTGCATACCTCCAGAACTTCTGGTAGTCCCATTAATTGATGCATTAACATTTCAGACCTAAGGTTTAATATGTCATTCTTGGGACAGGCTTCTGTCAACATATCCCAGCTGAATAACCATTCACAGGAAGGGAAGAAGTAAAGAAGGAATAAAAAAAGCAAATTAAAAGTTCACTCATTTCATGTCAGCCTGTCTCTGCAATCTTTGACCTTAATGGAGAATCATGCCTCCAATTATTTTGATAAATCTACTTTACCTTTATAGAATTATAACCATAGCAACATTATCTCTCCATAACAGGGAAAAATTTCCATTTTCATGCCTATAAGGGTAAGGGACGGTGACAAAATTGTGAGAAGGGCTAGTTTTGCTCAGCTTTGATCTCGCACAGTCTAGCAGACATATGGGAATGTAAATAGTGATGCATTATTACCAGAGCTGTGTTCAGAATTAAAATCGTTGAACTTTTTAAAACCGTGGCTTATAGTCAGCATAATTACAATAACAATTGGACTGTAAAATAAAGTGGGAATGGTAGTTGTTTTGCTAGATCCTTTTTCATGGGAATGTTTGTTTGTTTCTTTCCTACACCAACGGTATTAGTGCCAGAATTTTGTGAAGGACTGTGTCTGTTCCCCTATTCAAGCAGTATTCATTTAATGAAAAACAACAGTTGAAATCTGGGTGTCACTGAAGCCAATGACTTTGGCTGTTAACTTTAATATGATTCAAATATCATCCAGTATCACTAATAGGCCTTCTAACATTAGATTTTTGTACTCTGAAAAACATAGAGTTAGTGGCATTGGTTTTGACGGCCTCTGTTTTTTGCTGTTATGAACAGTGAATTTTCTTCTTCTACAAACAAACATTGAACATAACTTCCCAGGGAGAGCAAGGAAGGCAAGAAGGAAGGAAGGAAGGAAGAAAATTACTTTAATATCATGGAGCTAGTATTGGCAGTCCAAACACAGCAGACTGACTTCCATGTTCTATTACATTCCAGTACTGGTTTTAAAGTGATTGTGTATTTCATATCTGGAAGACAGATCTGGAAGGGACCTCCTATATAGTAAGCTTCACCCACTGTTATCATCTATTCCGTTAGTCCTCAAGTCTGTGTGGTATTCTGATCTCCAGTACATCTATAAAGTTTACTTAATGCAGGGTATCCAGGCAATTTACTAGTATCCTACCATGTTTCATTCCCTAGCCGTTCCTGGATATATTAAATAAGATGAGATAAATGCCTAACAGTTCTGCCTTCAAGTCTTAGCTCCTGTTATCTACCCATTCTGCATCCTCTTCAGACTGTTCCTTATGTCCTCCAGTTTTGCTACAAATTCTTTCCTTCATTTAAATTCATATTTTCCCATAGTTCACCACATTAAATGTTTCACAAAAATCTACATGAATGGTATTATATAGAAATCAAGCTAACCTTATCAAAGAAGGTAGAAGACTACTCTGTCACATTCTATTTTTGGAATATTATGGCACATTTTTTTACACTGTTTTTATTTTTGTCAACACAAAAACAGAGACAGAAAAACATTTCAAGAAAGAGAGGTAAGCAGGACTCTATTCTACACAACATGCAAGTTGCGGTTTCCTGATGAGAAGAATATTGTTCATCGGGTCCAGGGATGTAATGTGCATCATGTGACCAGCCACAGCTAAACAGACACTTAAAAACCATACAGTAATGAAAAGCAGGCAATCAATACTGATAGAAAAAAAAAAATTCTGAAAGAATTTCAATTAGTGCACCATGCAGAGGAAACAGTGATTTGAATGTTTCTATTATAGGGGTTGGGAAAAATAAGTGTTCATTCCATAAAATATTTCTTCTAAATTATTGTCTCAAAGTCTAGCTGATAACACTTCCTGTTCAAGTTTCCCAAAGCTGAGACATTTTACCTTCTGTATAGACCATACTTCAATTTCTAAGTGAACATACTAAGTGTTGGATTTTCCTTATTGTTGTTTAGCATGTCTATTATTTTATTATCTTGGGCTGTTTCGTTATTGTGTGAAGGCTGTTTGGTGAAAGGCAGTTCTTCCCCATAGTTTTAATCTAGTGGTGACAAAAGACAGTGTATGTCAATAAGGAACAGTCAGAAAAAAGAAAGAGATGGAACGTTAAGAAACCCATGAGAGGTGTGTGGGTTCAAAAAGACCACATACACATACCAACATAACCCCTATGAAACTATTATCAGTTTGCAAACATAAGCATTGCTGCACGGCATGCTAAGTCAAAATGACTGCCTACTTTTGATTTTACAGATTGTAAACTGACTTTCTTGCCTTTAAGCGGCATTTGTGTATGTACCATATAAGAGTGTTTGGTAAATAAAAGTATACTTCTATAAAGATGGAAAGATTTTTGATAGAAAAGGAGCTTTAAGGTTTGCAATGCAAAGTTCATTCAGGCACTATTCCTACAGTATCCAACTTCAGAAGTTTAAATCACGAACCTCTGGCAGGGCTCACAATCCTTTTTATATTTTGTAATTTAATAAAAATGAGGCTCAGGGGGGAAAAATGATTAAAATCAGTATCAAATAAAACAACACAGTGATTAAAATCTCATTTTTGCAGGGTCTTGTCTTTCCTTGTCTTTAGATAACTGGAGTAATAGCTGCCTTTAGCAAAGTGGTAATAACCATTGCAGTACTAGAATTCCCAACAGCAGGAGCTGTGCCTTGACAAATGAATATGGAGATCTGAGCACACCCTTATTCAGATCTTAAAAGGACATTGTAGGATGGTGAGAAGATGGCTGCCAGGCTTCTTTTATTTTTTTTCCCCATGCTATTTTCCCCTCCCAGCTTCCCCCTCCCCCAAAACTGAAGGCAAATGAATGTAATTGGCACTAGAAATGCTGAAATGTTCATTTCTGAGCCAGGACTGTCTCTGGGCTATATCCAGAGTTCTGTTGCTCAAACAGAGAATCCGCCGTTTCAGGGTGGAAAACAGCAATAATTTCCGTCTTTACCATTCTCTATTTCTTCTTTCACTAGTGAAAAATGTCATATTTTTGGTTTCTTAAATGCTATCTGTGAAGAGAAAACCTGCCTGGCATTTACAGCCTCAAACTAATGATTTCTCTTCTACATTTGTATTTTGTATGTCAAATAAATTTGCCAGTTTTACCCATTAAATGATAATAAAATGGACATGTCTAAAATGCTAAATGTATGTAATAATGTTTTCATTCCAATTCAACTTGTTTGCTGCTTACAGAAGTTCAGGACATTAATGCACAGTGTGTAGAAGTTTATATCCCCTGGGTGATCAGAGGCATAAGGTAGAAATAATTGATTGATGCAGTACAAACATTGAAAAATACATTACATGTTGAGATAGAATTCTGGACATGGAAAAAAGGTCTGAAAGCTGTACATATGGTGACCTGTGAAGCACTCAGATATTGTGATAATGGGCACTGCATGAGGATTCCAGACTATACATGCTTACTCTCCATCTCCAGAGAAAACAAACAAACAAAAAAATCCCACTTCTTTTTCTTCTTCATCATGAGCAAATTGCATGAAAGCTAAACTCTTGAAAATATTTAAATTTAGGGAATGTTGAGGCAGTTGTGGATTTTCACCCTGCCTTCCTCCCTGCTGTTTTGTGTTTGGATGAAGAAAGAGGGCAAGGAAAAAAATTGCTACAGAAGATCAGCTGAAATCATATACTTTATTTCTTTCTCAGGGTGGCAATACCCTGCCTGCTTGAGCCTTATAATTCACTTTCAGTCATAAGGAAGGCCAAATTTTGCTAATTTGTAGCCTCATTCATTTATCCTTATTTAAGTGAAGCCGTAATTTCACCCAAGTACCTGTCCTGCAATATGCAAAAGTCAAAATGGATGTAAAACATTAGGTACAATTAAAAAGTCAGGGACATAGAAACAACCTAAATATAAGCAGACCGCTCTAGTAGACAGAGAGGAAACTTGCAAGAAAAAAGAGATGTAATCATCATTAGAGACCTGGTATTCCCAAAAAGCTACCAGGCAGTGATACTGAAGATGCTGCCCATTTTCCTTCTATTTAGATCAGGCATTATCTTCAGAATCTCACAAACTGTGGCAATAACTTCTGGACACTGTAAGATTTATTTTTAATAAAAGCCTCATCCACTCAGGGAGGTAAGGCCACACTTAAACACTTTGCTAATGGCTTTCCACTCCATGTACAGCTGCCTGAGTGCACACAAATGGGATCCGTCATGATACAGTTTTATGATTGGGGATGGGACAGGCAGACAGACAGTTGTCAGTGACAAAGAATATCCTCTCTCCCTCTTCTTTCAAGACAAGGACGAGAGATTTTTTTCTTTCAGCCAGCCATGGCAATCTCAGGTTATAAAAACAGTCAAGATGACTCTCCACTGCACACTGTTGTCGCTTGACTTGGAGCGCAAGTGGAGAGTTCCTACAGCACTAATACTGAGATACAGAGTAATCTGTGGATGCCTAAAGGAGCACCAATTTTTGAAAAAAAAAAAAAAAAGCAAAATCCTGACAAGTAGTATCAGCAGTAGTAACAAGAAGGAATCGAAAGCAAGGGATCTTCATGGCTGTGGGAGCAGAGGGAAGGGGATCAGGGGAAGTAGAACCTGGAGACAGAGAGGAAACCTGTAGTATGGAGTCACAGGTGGGGGACTTCTGTGAGGGAGAGCTCCTGAAGTAGGCTTCCCTTCATATTACCCTCACTCTAATCTACGCGGGAGGAGAGGGGCATAGAGACATGTTGGGTTTGTTTCATTTTTTTCAAAGATAACCCCCAGGTTATACATTTGAAAATGCAGCGCTGTAGAAAATGGATTGCCTTTAAAAGATTTATATTTCATTTTGCTGTGTGCAATGCCTACAATCAAGACAGACTTCAAACAATAGATCCTCTCACCAATCCTCTTTCAGCAGAAACTCTAACATGGCATTCCAGTTTTGGGAATATCTGTTATGCATGAACAAGTAAACTAGGGCTGTGATTAGTTGCGCCTCATCTTTGAGTATCCTCAAGGAGTGCAGTGCTGCTGCACATTTAAAAATATGTGGCACATTTTTGAAAGTTATATTGACATTCAGAGACAAGAATGTATCATCAGAATATTTTAGCTCTGTGAACTGATTTCTGATGAAAATGAATTATTATTATAATAAAAGAAGCACATTAGAAAATTATACACCTTCACATCTTAACTAAAAAAAAATGGTTTGCATTATTTTATTTGAGAACAAACATGTGATCCTACCATCAAACAGGCAGTCTGTTGAAAAGCACAGATTACTGCATAGGATACCTCAATTGCCCTGGATATCAGACCCTGCTCTGCCTGCCCCATGGGGAGCATATGTAGCCCCCAGGGAGCCCCTGTCCTGAACAGGAGTTTGGGCAGGGACTGACAGCCCCAGGCTGAGCTGAGATGGAGCTCTGGGGCCATTGAGCAGGATAAGGCAGGAGGCCCAGGGAGGTTGGTCAGGTGCATTGCTTGTGCGACCAGGGCCCTGGCACTATGTGGTTTTGGGCTTCCCACTTTATTTTCTGTCAGTGTCTTTCTCTCAGTGTTTGATGGTTCTGCAGAGCAAAGATGGCATCAGCAACAACAGAGATGATCAGCCTCATCCTTAGAAAGTTGGCATTTGCTCATGTGAGATGAGCTGCGAAGTTTTACATCAACTGCAGAGTTGGTGGTTTGTTCATTTGAGTGCTTATATGCACAATTTTAATATATTACTAAGATAGACCTTGAAACAAATACAGGTTTCTGCCAACAAACCAATTAGTCATGAGGAGCATGCCTGTATTCTGGAGTCCACCAGAATGGGCTGAGACCCTGTCCCCATTTAGACTGTTTTACATCCGGTTTGGGAGAAATAACAGAGGTATGGGTGGGAACTAATTACCATATGACTTTTTGCAGTCCCTTTCATGTCTTACAGCTCAAATAAACACCCGTTTAGCATCCTTCTGCCATTTCACTGCCCCTTGTTTCTTTCATGTCCTTTCAGTCCTATCTTCCCCATACCTGCTACACTCCTGAGCTATTAGGTTTTTGTACATATATGGACAAAACAGGTTTTTAATATCAGATTTAATATCTCTAGTGACACAGGTAGGGAAATTATATTGCTGGCCAGTATTTTATTTCAGCTCTGTGAGGCAGCTCTGTCAGTGTGCTGATGATTATAAAATGCTTTAGTTGTGAGATACCAGACAGTAATGCAAATACACTCTTGATCTCCCAGCATCCAAGTAGCACCCCCACAGTACACCAGTTCATTTTTTGCATATTGTAATGATTCTGCTGTACCCTGACATACATTTGTGTAAATCATATCTGTTAACAAGGCTTTTCAGTTTTAATTATTAATATTTTAAGTTACTAGCATAAATAAATCACACATATTTTTACAAGCCACTTCTTTAAAAGCTATGGATGGGTCCTTTGATCATGAGATGGTCACTCTTCTCTTACTGTGTTTTCAAAAATAGCTTTCCTTGTCATTGCTTTTGGCTTTTATTAACATGTATGAATTTTGGTTCTGAAATATAGAGTAATATTTTATATTAAAAAAGCTACAATTACCTTAGAATAAAGGCATGAGTCACTGGGATTTACTTCTTCTACTCTGAATAAAGAAAACTGTATCACAGTTGGCAGATGAAAAACATCAGTCACATGGGGAGACAAAGATTTCTGAAATGACACCTTAAGAGTATTAGTTTCACAACAAACTTTGCCCACAGGACAAGGTATTAATCAGTACTTGGTTAGTAACTTCAGTTAGTGCTTCAGCCCTCCATGGAAAGTAACTGCAGTCCTCAGTGTAATAAACAGGCTATAAGCTTTAAGAAGCCGAATTCTGAAAAGCAGTTCATGAAAAATTAATTTCCTTCATTTTTAATTTTTATGTTCTAGGAAACCCGCTGACATGAGAACTTCTTCTGTTTCTCTTTTTCTCTGTTGCTCCTTCTTTCCTCCCCACCGCCCTTTTTTACTTTTTTTTTTTCTTTTTTTCTTTTTTTTTTAAAAAAAAGAAAGTAGTCAAGGCTGCCAGGCCTCAGGAAAAAAACAGACAGAACTAACCCTTTCCTGCCTTACCTCATATTCACAGTCACAGTGTAAGAACTGATGTATAGGGGAGCAACAACACTGTGTCAATGACTTAAGGCCTGAGAATAGATATTATCGAGGAATTCTTTGATGCCAGTTGTACTGCCAGACGAGATTATTACGTCCAAAAAGAGAGGCATAAAATGCAATTAGATGCTCAGTCCATTGGAAAGCAATGAAAGTTCGTTGCCTATCTGAATTCTTTTCCTTTGAAAATTGCCCTCAAGCTAAGAGAAGGATGTTGTCTTTGATTTGTGTTTGTAAAATGAGTTGCAATATAGCAGATCAGTAAGTGGCCAGGCAGATTGAGCAGAAAGATGTGGAAGCCAGAAATGAACCCCCTTTGCTAGAATATAAATGCAGACTGTTCCTATCCAAATGAGGCAAGTTTTAAAAAATTGTTGCATATAAGATGTTCCAAAGGAGTGCAAAAAAGCAAACAAAAATAATCCAGCCTCTACCTTTCCGTTGGAAGGGACCGGTAATGGAGGGATGTGGTGGTGGTTGTGCAGACCGCTGGGTACACCCAGGAGTAGCTACTGTTGAAAACAGCAACACTTAATAATCAGATAAAGAGAGGGGCACAGATACAACAGCACACGTGAACCTGCACAAACCATCTGGGGTGAAACTGATAGCAGTCACTACAACCTTGACATAGCGAAATCCCTTTGGAGATACTCTCCTTCAACCTTCTTTCCTGGTACAGAATAAACAACTGAGTAAGTAATAAGTAACTGGAAATTAAGAGAAGACTAAACAGTCATGTTTAATCTGCCACATCCTCATCAGTAGAAATGTCTGGCTTGAGCTGGTTGCACCCAACAGGATCTTAATGAATGGTGAAGAGCCACTGGAATAGGGCAGATGGACTGTGTTTCCGTCTGCATCTAGAATTTATTCTTTAGCCTTAAATAATCAATATTATTAATACTAGGCATGGTATGATAATATCTAAAACTAATAATATGTTTTTGTTATACACAACTCACAGGTGTCACCCCACTCGTGAAGGCTGACATGATATAGAACAGATTCTGATTGTGTTGCCTTTCCATGTAAGGAAATACTTGCACCTTCTGTTTTGCAAACATTTAGCTATAGCTAGATTTTAAGGGGGAGTGGGGCAGGGAGAAAGGAAGCCTTGCATATTTAAGAATTACAACACAGTGCTTATCCTTGTAGAAATTATTGTTGCTCATTAGCCACAGAAAGAAATATACCTGTAAAATGGAACCTTTCAGATAAAACCACTGCATGGGTCCTCCATTTCAAAGTGGTCCCTGAAATAGTTTCCTGACTCCCAGGAGGATGATTGGGATGGAAATCAGCCAAGCTGGGAAAGCCTATTTGAATGACACAAAGGAAATCGGTCCTAATTTTTGTCATCCACAAGAGGCTGTTTTTTTGTTTTTCACACCTAACCAAGCCTATTCATCTGGTGGTACAGCCTCAATAAACTGCATGTTTCCCATCAATAATTCTTCATGTACTTAATCAAGGCATTTACATCTGAATATTTAGGTCTGAACTCTGTTCTAGAAAGTGCAGAACAGAGTAACAAATCTTTTCTTGATTCTTGAATAAGCTTCACAGGACTAAATTTCCTAGAAATATGTCTCTGGCCTCCCTGTAACATTAAGATCCAGTTATACTGGATTGTGGGCAGATCTAGGTATCAATCAGTCCCTTAAGATCCTACCACAACAGAGGGGAGACTTCTTCATTACTGGAAACTCTCGACAGCACTGTAAATTTCCTGCTTAGGTATAGCTGAAAGCTGGGAAAGGAAAGGAAGTCCCAAATGCCTAATGAGGCATTTTGTAGTTTCATATAAACTAAAAATTGCTCAGCTTTACAGTATCATGATTAATCCCCTCAGTCCTAGAAAAGCATATTTTTTAGTATGCTAGGAGAGATTCTCATAGCTGTTGTATGGGAATAGAGGATTTTGTATTATGACATACATGTTGTTCAGTCTACAACTTTTATATGAAAACAACAAGAAAGGAAAAATTATTTTCCTTGGATATTCCTCCATTTCCTGGAAAACAAACAAACAACAAAAAACAAACAAAAAATTATGACTGAAACTTCATCATTTCACTTTATGTTCCTTTCTCTTGACTCTTCATGCATTTTTTTCTTGCCTTCATAATATATCCATTTAAGTTTTGGTGATAATGATTGAGATGTATAGAAGCTAAAACTAAAGAAATGTGTGATATCACTGCTAAGAAGCAATAAATGGACATACAGTGTGAACAAGGAAAACCAAGACCACAAGATTCACAATTAAAAGGTTAAGTCAAGGTTCAGGGCATGCCAGTTATGAAGAAATGTCCATCAGGTAAGAACTGCTTCAGGGCAGAGTTTGCTAGACAATCTTGAATGACTGTTTTAATCATTGTGCCTTCTAAAGAGTACTTTAGAATATAAATATATTTCTATATTTCTTTTCTCAATAGGTAAAACTTTCTCAATGAAGAAATTTGTACAGTTATATTTTAATGACTTTTCAAAGCAGTGGACTGTAGTTAAATATGAATTAAGGGAAAAAAGAGCAAATGGAAAACCTTTGGAGAAGGCTGCTGTCAAATTTTGCTTAAAATCTAAGTGACTCTAAAGAAACCCACTTACAACACCATAGTAGAAAGATAGATGGAAATAGGTTCCATTTGTCTAGTTGGACAGTCAATCAAAAGTGGCAAAAAGCCACAAAATCTGCTTCTAAAAAGCCTAGGTAGAAACAGATACTATGATAAACACAGCATAGGTGGTATTCTACTGGCCTGCATCCTTCCTGGAAATCCTATAAATTTGGAAATCCTATACATTTCCAGGTCATTCATGTTTAATCATTCCCTATTTTTGTTGTACTTGTTAATATGACATACTACTGTTGTGTCATTTAAAACCTTTTTATTCCACCACTTGTAACTTTTAGAATATTTTCCTTTTTTGTTGATTTTTACATATTTGGGAATGCTCCAGTTATTCTTTTTTTTTTTTTTCTTTTTTTTCTCTTTTTTTCCAGTAGGAACTAGTGACATTTGGCTGATCTTGAGCTAAGAGAGGATAACAAGTATATATTCTATTGAAAGAATTGGTTCACCCACACTTTCAGGAAGGCTTTACAAATGGCTGAGGGAGACAACTGTGAATTAAGTACACTGATAAGATTTAGTTTGTACACATGCAAGTAGCCTTGCTTCATGCAACATGCACAATCCCTTGTGCTGGCCAAATTAAATCCTCTTGGAAATTGCCCGTTTCCTGTGATCCTCTGACCAGTCTCACATCTTGAACTGTGCCTTTCGTTGCCCCACCCACTCAGAAATCCCATTGTTTTATCCCACCTATAATGCCAGTAACTATTCTGTTATCCTACATGCCCACATCTCATGGCTGTGATGGACTAAAAGGGAGAATTTTCATATAATCTTAGCTTAATGAATGTGCTAATCAAGGCTCATGCCAATGCATCTGGAATGATGTTAGATGGGGCATCAGCTAAGGCTATGACCAGACAATCCCTGCAGAAGTGTCTATGATGATTAGAGATATTTCCGACCCCAGTTCAGTTGTTAATGCTAGTTGAATCCCTCCTGCAGTTTGTACATCTGCCTTCAAAGAAAGCCTGGAGGATTATGTAAGTGCTCCTCTTTTGAATCAAGGAATGAGATATTACATTTTAGTTAGTTTTCAGTAATTGTTGAGGCTACGCAGGCTGACTTTGCTCTTGAAGAGCTATCATCAGTTTGACCCCCAATAGCAAGAGCACAGGGAACAATATCTTATACTGGAAAGTGGTAGGATCTCAAATCACAGCTGTTTCTGTAACAATTGTACGCATCTTGCTCAGAAGAGCTCATATTTCATTGACGTACGCTTCAGCCCACATAAAATGAAATGAGGGATTTCTGCCTTCCTCTAAAAATTTCACTGATTTTTTTCCAGCATTTTTCTTCACTCTTCTTTAAGGTTTGTTGCCTGTGTGGTAATGCAAAATAGAGCACACATGCATGTGGTGTTTGTGTGCTCATGGGACCTGTAGATTCTTCTGCACATACAAACACACAGACACTGTGTTTTAAGTCTCCTAAAGTCTACCTAGCTGCATCTCTGCACCTGGATCACAGGACCTTAACCTTTCTCATAATGTTATTATTCCTCGTGTGCCTGAAGCTGACAGTGTTGCCCATAATGAATAGCGTACACTTACTGAAAATCACCACAGTAATGGTGTCTATAATGTTGCTGGGGTTATATGTCACACTGTTTTATTACATATTACAGTGGGACCTTGAACATACCTCTGTTCATATGGTAGGAAGTCATATTTACTGTTTGTGTTCATGGTTGAAGCACTCAGCTTCTCTGCGTATTGGTCCACTGGACTGCAAATCTGAATTATTCTCAAAGTACTCCATAAAACAAAAATATCCCTGAGGCACCACTGCATTTTATAAGGAACATTTTTACTTTGTTATTGACAGTGAATTGTGTAACTCTTGAATAAATGGTGACAGGTGTTTTTATTTGGTTTTTTTGTTTGTTTTTCCATTTTCATTATTGACATGAGACTACCCTGAGACCTTTCTAACTTTACCTTATTTCTGTTTCTGGATCAGAAGACTTACTTGAATTTGCTCTGACTATGGTGATTATACAGACTCATGTCTGTTAGACAGGCTCATCTGAAAGACAATTTTGACAAGCAATGCTGACACTAAGTTTCTGTTCTCAGTCCACAATATTGCCAAGGTGCCTAAAAGTGTTTACCATTCTTTGTGATTGTTTTTAGGAACAGATAATTTTCCGTTGAAGTTGGTTTCCAGGTCTGCTAATTAAATGCCCATGGGAGATTGTTATCTGTGGGTGTAAACCTGTAAGGAATAAAAACCTTCACATCATTCTTCCATGAAACTAAAACTGCATTACAAACTTCTCTCAACACAGCAATATAAATGTTGTTTCTTAGGCAAGCAAAAATCACATATTCAGAAACAAAAGTGTTTCACTATATTGTATTTTAATTAATCATGCTCCTAACAGAATGTCTCTCTCTTGCTACAGTGCACTGTAAGAGTTTTGTAAGATGAGATCTGAAAGTAGAGTATAGGCTTGATATTTCCTGCTGTTGAAAAGCACCATGCTGTAGAGCCCTCTGCTGTTCAGTTGTTTAGCCATGCTGATGGCTTTCCAGTGGCAACTCTGAGGGATGGTTTTTGGTGGCTCAACAACTGTTTCATGTCAAAGAGGAAGGAAGACATTGTGCGACAGTAGTGCTCCAACAGGCACACTGTGAGACTAATGAAGTTAGGTGATTTAAGTCTTCAATAGCTTAGGGAAAAAAAAAAGATAATACAGGAAAAAGTGAAAAAGAGTATGAAAGAAAAACATTTCATTCTCTAATGTGCATTAACACATAAAAGAGACAGTTAACATTATTACATGAGTTTGGAAATGGAAGAGTTAAATATGGCCAAATGCTTTATGCCTATCCCCTAATCTGTATATTTTCTGGAGTAGAATATTTCATGTGGAGAAGTATCACAGCCAACTAGCATTTCAAGAAAGGTGGGCGTATATTTGTGCATGCTTATGTATGCTTATAAAAATACTAACTCTGGAAAAATAACCTTTTTTTAGGCTATTTCACAGAGAAAAAAATCAGTCTCAAACCAACATTGCATGTTATCTTAAAATGTCATATCATTTTAACTTGTGGCTCAGAAGAAATTTAACATTTTAAACCAAATTATTGATCTGAAATGAAAAATAAAACATAAACTTTATTTTAGACTTGTCTTACTGTAGTTGTCTGACTGATGTCATCTCACTGAAAGTTCCCATAAGTAAATAAAAACTTAAACAAAAAATAAAAAATATTTTGTTCACAGTTGTGAAACATATTATACTTGCTGACCACTCATGCCACAAGAGTCACTTGTGTAAAAAATAATGCAGCATGTTGCATAACAAAAATAAATGCAATGGAGCCTGTTTCAGACTATAATGAACACTACATGTCATAGTTATTGGAGGTCATCAGTACTGAAAAGAATAAGAAACTAAATCCTGGTTTTGCAAATTCATCCCTTTTGTATCCCTTGCATATCTGAGTGATCACAGTGAACAGATGTGTACGCATGAGAAAAACCTGGTAGCTTGTTGGACTATATAAAATGTAAATTTTCACTGAAGTTTTGGAAATATAGATTTAGTGTGAGTATTGTCCTGCTTAATATTCCTTTGCACAGCTTTCATCATTAGAGTCTTTAAAACTTAGAAAATGCTTACCTGGAAACAATTGGAAGAATTTCCATTCTTGCTTCATGTGTCTTGTAGCTAGCTTAATGGCATTTTACATGACAGGTGTTTCAGCCTTTGCCTCATAAAACTGTGCAACAAACCTATCATTTCTTGTTTATCATGTCAGAAAATTGTCCTCTGTTAGATTTAACCACTAAACACAGCTTTCTTTTGTGTCTCTTCCCAGTACTTTCAGAATCTCTCAACAACACCAACTTTCAGATCTTTCAAAGTGGATTCATTTTTCCCCAAAAGGATACTTTCCCACAGTGTCTTAACTGATCTCATCAAAGTGTCTCTGATGAGTTATTTCTCCTGAATGAATGTCATGGTGGAGAGGGCCTCAATGGACAGCTCAGTCGCTTCATTGAATCCATTTTGATTGCCATATGAAATGTCAACTAATTTCAAGACTTTGGCTTGCAATCACTGATCATCCATGTCAGAAAGCCTTAATTTAGCTTCTAATTCAGCTATTTTACTTAAAACTAGACCAGCCAGGTTCCTCTCATTACCAGGAAGAAACATCCGCACAAGTACTTCAGTTGCTTTCCTTCAGCAGTTTCAGAATTGGAGCACAGAGGTTCAATTAAACCCCATCAGCACTGTAGCACAAGAGTAACCAGAGTTTGAAGTTTAGGCTGCATGTTTCTGAGTTTAGTGAACACTGCTCATGGTTCTGCAGACATCATACCTCTCCAGAAACAATCTTCATAGTACCGAAGTCTTCAGGAAATCGTAGAATGTTCTGCTTAAAAGACTCATCTCTTTGATCCCCCTAAGAAAATGACTTTGAGGAAAGTATTGCTTGATCTTTATCATGACATGCTACTGTATCTACCATCCAGCTCTTTATTCCTACCAGAAGCAAAGTTATTCCATTCTGCTTGAATTGTGGCAGTCCCATATAATGAGGCACTACACATGCTTTAGTGCTTTGAGTCAGTATGTCCACATTGTACCTGAGAGCCACTATGGTATATTGAGTTTCAAGGCACACCATTAAGTATCATTAATGCCTTGCTTTCCAACAGACAGAAAATCTGTTTTCACAATTGTTCTCTAGATCCATATGACTTGGAGGTACCTGGTACACTAGTTCATTAACTATTTGTGTTCTTTACTCTGACATAATCCATATTTGCTAGAATACACGGTTTAAAACCCTTCTGATCTGCTCTATTTTATCCTGCAACAGCAAGGGAGGAGCACATGATTCTATACATTATGTGTGAAAGTATGTGTTGCAAATTACAGTAGTTCACTATTATGTAAGCATTCTGAATGGTGTAGTGATGAAAACACATTTAAACCTGAAAGATAGCTGAATATTATGGATATTTCCTTTAGGTTTATTATTTGGTCTTTTATTCACAAATAGAGGAAAGATTGACTGCATTTCTGAGGATCATACTCTCACATAGAATAAATCATTAGAGAGCTATTGCTTTCAATTTGGCTTTGCAGTTTACACTACATGAAGGGCTGGGTACACATTAAAAAAAAAAGAAAATCATCTCAAGAGCAACACAGAAAACACTCAAGAAAATCAACAAGCAAGAACGAGATATTAATCTGTCAGTAAAGCAGTTGTAGTATTTTATAAGAACAGCTGGTGTTTTTTTCATTTCATGAAAAATATCAGTGTTCCCAATTTGTCTTATATTCCTCATCACAGCAAATATGAAATCTTGCATTTTTTAAATGTACAAATCCCACCTTTCTTAAATAAACAAGCAAACAAAATGATGGAAGAAAGAAATGTCAGCACCATTCTATAAAAAGGAAGTAGCAATGAGAAGAAAGTAAAAACAACAAAAAAATCCATCCTTTTGCTAGAAAATATTTCTTTTGCAAGAAATCAAATTCAGATCCAGTTAATTGTCTGCACAATGACAGTCAACCTTCTAATTTCAGTCACATATTAGAATCTTAGCTATACTGAAATATGCTGTTGGATCACCTGCTTAATCTTCCTTATCAAAACCTGGACCAAGAAATCTAATCTCTCTCAAACCTCAGAGACAAAGCCTAAATAATGAAAACTGCTTGGTCCAAACCAAATGCTATTTTGAGGGTCAACAGATTTTCTTCCCAGATGTGTTCTCAATTATTGTAAGTCAAACAAGGAGTGGAAACTGGATCCTACAAAGGAAGATTTCCTGCTGTGAGAGTAGACACTGCACTGCTGTTCTTTGCTAAAGTGAGAATAATCCACAACCACAAAATATATTCTATGGCAGTTGGCACTCTTAATAGTCAAACAACTCTGAATAATAGCAGCTAAAAAGCCAAGGAGACCATGATACTTGACTGCATGCTGTGGGTCATGACATGAGAAGATCAAATACGTATTTAGATGAACTGGGTCCAAATGACTAACTGTTGAGTTGTCTGGGCACCTTCAGCTGTGATGACCAAGCTACAAAGTGGCTTTGTTACTTTGGCATTGTGAAGTTCCTTATTCATTGTGTCCTCCTGATTTCCATATGAAATACAATTAGTTTAAGTAAAGGGATATTCCCTCCTTCCCTATCACTGGTTTACACATTCCCTAACCTCTGACAATCAGCATCTTCCTTGCCACTGGTAATAACGGAGATTTTGCAGGCTGATTTTAGATTCCAACTATACCTCTAAGCCTAATGCCTTTAATTATGGTAACTGTGGGGTTGAATAACTGTACTGAGAATCTCTGAAGGTCTGCTTTGGCCACCCTGTTCTGTCTTTACTTCTTTTTCTACCATTCTAACAAACTTTGTCTCTATAAGCTGTTTTAGAATTAAAGCATTGTTGAATAATTTAATTCCCTGAAAGCATCTATTCTGTCACATACAGAAATGAATTAAAAAAAAAGTTTTACAAGATCTCCAGAAAATAATTATTTCCCTGTAATGGCAGATATTTTCACAGATGCTATCTTAGTTAATGGCTATTCCATACTGAATTTTACAAGTCAATGCTCCTCTCCCTGAAAACATGATGCAAAAATCTCATGAGAAATCACAAAAACAGCTTTTTTTTTTTTTTTTTTTTTTTTTTTTTAATGTGAAGATCAGTAGTGGTAAAGATTGTACAGTTCATTGATTATGGCTCCAAAGATTTCAAGAGATGTTGAAAGGACTTCTTGTCCATGAGACCACAGGCATGCTCAAAAGATGGCTCTCATTCACTAGATGGTTGTTTTATGTTACTTGAGTTGATAGGTCCTCCGTTAACAGAGACTAAGGGAAAACATTTAAATGAGGCAATATGAAGTTATATAATCTCTGAGGATGTAACTCCTTCGTGGGTCCACCACTGTGTGTTAGTTTCATGCACTGCTTTAAGTGGGATACTCTCAGTGCCTCACCAAAGGGGCATTTTCATGTTAGTAGATATTGGGGATCACACTCTGGAGTTGGCATTTTCTGATTCCATATGGATGTAGATACACAGAGACAAACTGTCCAATTATTTAGTACTACTTAAGAAGTTAAACTTGTATTTCAAAATGAATTGAATAGTTTTAAATCATTTAGTGACTTATCAACTCAATGGATTGTACATAAGTAGTAGTAGTATCTAAACACTGAGAATGAGAAAATGGCAAGTGATTTTACTTAATTGCTCTTTGATATAACTTTCACCCTATGACATTAAACATATGCTCCTTTTGAAAATAGTCATTAACCTTTCACATGATGTATAACTAGCTTTATCACTCCGGAAAAAAAAAATCCCACTTTGAGTTCTGAAAAGAATATCCACTGGGAGACACACAAATGGTAAACCACACCGAAGGACACAAAAAGGCCCATAAAACATCAGTAGGGTTATAAAGGTCTATGGATTTTAATTGCTGTGTGCCATTGGGCCTTTACAAAGCAATCAAGCAGGCAATCTCCGAAGACAGCCCTGCCATAATACATTTAACAATAGAGTTCTCACCCCATCAGCAGACTAGGGTTTATGAAGGTCCCAATAGCAATTAATGACCTTGTACATTGAGAGAAAAAGACAAAATTACTTAAATTGACTACCCTTTTTGGATACATATCTTAAGTGTCAGAAAGTGTAATTTCAAGACAAGGAATGCAAAAGTTTTGATGATAGACAAAAAACATTCTTATCAATCTGATATTCCTGTCTGTGTATATTTTTATATAGGTACAGAAATCTGTCTTTCTGATACTATATAGGGGGTGTTCTGAAAAACACGGTGTAATGCTAGTACATGGGGGATTTTGGTTTGGGTGGCATGTTATAATACTCTAACTGCAAAACTTAATTCTTCTAATGAAGCTGAAAAATTCTGTATTTCTGATACTGAGGTTGAATTCAAATATAAATGTATAACAGTAGCAATAAATGGGGTTATGTGGATAATACCGTTAATTTTGAGCAATAAATGAAAACTTTTTTTTTTTTTTAGTATATGTTTGCCCTCTTCTTAAATGTGTTTTCGAACACAAATGAAATTGTGCAAGGCCACAAATTCAGCAGTGGTAGACAACATGTAAAGTAGTAATCAATACATGAAGGTAGCCACTACAGTCTGAAGATATGCAAATCCCATAATTAAAGCTGGATATGAAGATGGAGATGAATAAAGGAAACTCAGTCCATGGAAAGAGTATATATAGTAAATTTTACACAGAATTTGATTAAGTGAGCATTTAAGAGTTTTTACACTGTATTAGAAAAATGTAATGCTGTTTTTCTTCTCATGTGAGATGAGCATTCTTTTGTATATGAGATATTAGATCACCTCTGCGAATGAGGGGCAACTATTTAATTATTTTTGTAATTTTTTTATGGGAAATAATCCAGATTTATATAGTTAACTAAATAATCTACTACATTCCTCTAATTTTCTTCTTCATTTTAAAGAACTTACTGTTCTTTATAATAAAGCCCCAGGGCATAACCTATGTAAGGATGGCTATAAAATTAATAACTTTCTGGAGTTTCCATTTACAATTTGATTTAATCCTTGTCTCTTGAACTCAGTTTAATGAAGCTTGAATACATAAAGAATCATTCTGCTATTATGGAACTACTATGATTTTATTTTTAAAGGTAGGTGATCCATTTAGTAAATAATGTGAATTATGCCCAAAAATGCAATGTTTCATTGTTCAGTCAAAGAAGGTACATACACAAATGTCATGTCTGTGCTTAGCTGACAAAATGAACCGCACTTGCAGAGAGTTAGTATGCATAGTGTCATGCTGGCAGTATGCAGGAAGACTTCATTCTATACATGCTGCCATTTGTTCTGACCATTTTGGAAAGCACTGATCTTTCTGTCACTGTATCTGCCCATTTATAAGCTGGTCTATATATATCTAACTAGTTAGAACATTAAAAAAAGATATGAAACAAAACTGAGTCTAAATAGTCTGTTTCTTCTCCATGCATTCTTTTCACTAGTATACATAGTTTTCATTACTATACAGCTTTGGCAAACAAAAAAGGGTTGACTGGGAAATATTTGGAATCTGATATTTTACTGATAGTATTTTTTTTTATTTTACTTGCATTACTTTTCCCCTATAAAAGAACAATCTTGTTCCGTTACTGAATGCTTTCTATTTTAAATTGAAAAAGCAAATTGTATTGCAGTCTTCAAGACTTATCTTCTAGCTGTAGCTGGTAGAAGAGATGTGTCTCAGAACAGGCTGAGTATGGCTAATGATAAACTTGCTCATTTAAAATCTGTTGAAGAATGTGGGGAAAATACATCTGTCCCTTTCTCACACATACACTCAGTTATAACAAAAACAAGTAGTATATATGCTTGTAGAGTAAAATGTGTGTGCTTTGGGAGTCCAAAATAACACAGCCTATAAATGTTTTCTTGAATAAATCCACCTCCACCTTTTCTAACACTCTGGTTGCTCAGGACTTTTAATCAATGTCTGGAATGGGAAAAAAAAACCAACAAATAAACACTGATTGGGATACAGTGAACAGAAATTGTGGGAAATATGGGGAGGAGCTTTTACTTTTTTATTTCTGCTTCAGTAAAAAAAAAGTGCCATGCCTTTGTATTTCTCTCTGAGAAGCTTACTAAGGTTGAGCTAAGATTGCAATTCTAGAATTGGTCTTAACCCATACTTAGAGGTATTTGCCCTGTAGTCACACCATGAGGAATGAAACCTTCAAATAGCTATTGGCCTGAGCAGGCACCTGAGCTTTTCAAGGGTGAAAATTTATGCTAATATGTGCAGGTACTGCTGTAGGCCCAGTCATCTTTGATGGGATATCATGGCTATTTTTAGGCAGTGAATTCAGGTGTCTTTCTGCCATTGCACAGAACCAATGCAGAAAAACTATAGAAAAAAAGTATCTTTGAAGAAATAAAAGTGGAAGAAACCCTTCAAAGGACAGAGTTCATTAACCTCAGTAATGACAACAATCATTTAAAAGGAGATTGGTGCAATAAATAATAAATACTGATTAAGTCTTATATCTGAAAAAATGGTGAACATCCTGGATTAAAGACACTGGCAAGAGAAGAGTGAACACAGATAAATTGAATATATATAAGCCACTAAATTATTTCTGACTTTGGGGGAAAACAGAACAATAACTTGTGGTGAAAAACAAGCTGAACAGGGAGTCTTCTATGTTTGGTTGACAAAGGTCTTTCCTTTGCTAAGCTGAAGGAAATGAAGGGATGGAAAACATTTTGCAAATGGAATGAAAATGGATGCTGGAAAGAAAAAATATATGAAGAAGAGCATTGGAGAAAAGAATACAAAAATGCCTTAAAGGAAACATTCAAAGGGGAAAGCTGAATTATGGGGAAAAAAATTATTTTTAAGGGGCATCTTTTCTTTTTGGCAAAATTGGATGTAAAAATCCATTACTGTGTTACTTTCATTGGTGAAAAATATATAAATTCAAAGCTAAGAAGTCAACTGACACAGAAGATTTTTTTAAAACATCTGTTACAGTATTTTTAATAAAACTCCCTCTCTTATGGGGAAAAAAAAGGAACAAACTCTTTCACCATACTGCTTTCATGGCAGACTCTGATAACACAGTATAATTTAATTGTTAATACGGGACTTAAGGGAGTATTTGCATCCCTCAACTTTAGATACCAATCTATGTTAGTTAAATTAACTGGCTAGATTCACAAGGCTGGTTCTTTAGTTGAAGAGAGAGGTTTCTCCAGAGAGCCACCCACAGGAGGAGATAGCTCAGGTGCTCTTTCTCTGGCCTCTGCCTGCAGGTGGTTCTGTGTCTCCAGTGGATATAGAAAGCAGCTTCTCTGAGTCTATGTTGGGCAATATGTACATCTCTTTTTGTAAAGGTTCTATTCACTTTCTGTAGTTGAAGGTTTACTTCAGTGCTACAACCTCAAGTCATTTAGTTTTTTAATGTAGTCATTTATTTAGACAACAACTTTGAAAAATGCTTGCATGTATTTAGTGTTATTAAAGGTTCTTTAACCAGCACCAGTGAACAAATGGCTGATTATCTGTTGATTACTGAATATATGCAGACCTTCTATCTCTAACCTCTCAGAAAGGGCTGCATATATGTCTGAAATGACAGGGTTCTTTAGGTCAGAGCTATTGTTTTCTGAAAAGAATGGGTGTTGATTGCATGTTTATAATGTATATAACAAAATATGTATTGCTTCATTAAAATAGATAATGAAAACATTGATACTTGTATAAAAAGTCTTCTTGAGCCTTTTTTTAAAAAAAAAAAAAACCAACCTGTATAATTTATTTTCCTGTTGAAAAAACTCTTTATTTTCTGCATCTATGTTTTACAAGAGTAAAGCTGTGGTACCCACTAGACTGTTACGCCTAAGGAATAAAATTATTGCCTGTGCTTCTTAGGGTGGAGCTTTAAATGCTCTTTTTAGCCTGGAAACATCAAGCATGTTGGAAATACAGACTGACATCTTTGATGGTTTCACAATATTCTATAGATTACCCATGGGTAGAGCAGAACGGACCCAAGGTTACCAATAAAAGACACTGTTTCAGTGCCTCATTGTGATGAAAAAGGGAATGTATGAGTTTCTTAGCTGTTTCAGGGAAAAGTACATAATAATTCTGTGTCCACACAGACATATGATCAGGTTATCTTAAGTCTGAGTGTTGTAGGGTCTCCTAATCAACTGGAGAGTGCTAGAAAACACCCATCTCAAATTTTGTAAGCTAGAAGCAACTGTTAAGCTTTGAAAAACAATTTAGTTCTAACCACCCATTCTCTGGCTTAAGTAGATTGTAGACTGAATGCTTTCTTGTTCATGACTTTCTGTTGCAGTGGCAGAGGGCTGGAGTGTATGTTTTTATCACACTGCCTTTATTTTCTTGTTTCTTCTCTTCCTCATTTCTGTATTTATTAAGTATTATTTATTTATTCTGTAAATTAAGCAGATGTTTTTCCACCTTGCTGCAGCAGAGAAAGATTAGACAGAAATTTCTGTGAAACAGGAAGAGAATCTTCCTACCTGCTTAAACTGAAAGAAGCACAATAACAGAATTTAGAATAGAAACAAACAGTGCCATGACATAAACCAAAATACTCCTGCTAATAGTTCTGTCACCACAGCAGCAAACTATGTGGCTGTACCTGAAATGGGAATACTCCTTCAAGAGATGTAAAGTGCAAGGACTACTTGCAATAAAGAGAGAACTGAACCATTGACCTGTTACTGTTTTGGCTGTTGTTAGGAGGCATGCATTGTATTTGATGATAAATGTTTCATAGAAACACAGAAGAGCTATAGAAGTAGACAGATAAAGAGGGATCATGCAAGTCACCACAACAGAAACACTGTTTTAACAAACAGGTTGTGGCCCACAGGAGCTCTACCTGCAGAAGCCGAGTTGGAAATAGGCTGAATATTATTTGACAGAATAAATATTTACCAACATTCAAAGATATTCTTTTTTCAATAGTCAACATGGTTCAAAAAACCCCACAAACAATTTAAAGAAAATTTGTAATCCTAATCAGCAGTTCTTAAAGAATTAAAAAAAATCTATTTAGTAGATAATGCCATTTTAGTCCAAATATTAGGGTGATGTCTGTGAACATACCTTATTTTTTCTTCTATCAGGGGAGGGTAATAGCAGCAGGAGAAGGTTGCTCTAAAATATCTTGGGGAATTTGTTCCCTCTGCTGTTTTGATTTGATGTTTGTTTTACCTGATGGAACAGTCTTACTCTGATATGATTATTGGGGTTTGGTTTTTTTTTTTTTTTGGTTTTGGTTTTGTCATTTTTATCTTTCTATTGAGCTCCAGGCATCAAAAGTACTAATGTATAGGTGCTTCTGTAATTTGAAAATAAAATAAATAAATAAGCTGTTTGTAGCTTTCTGTGTTCTTCAACTTATTTATCCACTTCTCCACATGACATTGTGGTAAAGGCTTCAGCAAAGACTAATGAGTTATAGCTTGTAAACTTTTATTTTTCTACTTTGTTGACCTTAATTGATTGAGTTTTTAAGGTCTGAAACATAATTGTATATATATTTCGATTATTCCAATTACAGTCACAGCTATTTTTCCTTTTGAAAATTCAGTTCACATAGCATAAATTAAGCTATAATGTTTCAGTTGCAAGACTAGAAAGTTCTTGTTCTAATGAGCAATGCATGTAGACAGACAAATTTACCATTCCCAGCCCATGGCCCACTGAAATACAATAATGGTATATCTGGTAAATTCCTCTAAGCTGCAAGTGCAACTAATACTATATTATGCGGGATTGAGCTTTTTGTTGTCACTTGGAATTCAAGGATGGAAAATTTCTCTTTTAGGGAAAGTAATTCCTTGTAAATATCAATAGAAAATAATTAAAATACTTTTCAACTGGAAATAGAAGGGAAAATGTATTTTTTGGAAGTGTGTGTATACCTTAGGAGCCTGAATTATCTTAAAAGTCCATAACTGTTCTCTTCCCTGCTCGCATGTAGAAGGAGCATGGCACAAGTACCACATTGACTTGATCAAGAATACATCTTGTCCTGGGTAAGCTTTGCAAAGAAATTTCGTGCTGCCAAAATATGCTTGTTTAGATAGCAATTTTAGGTGGTATATTTCCAAGTATGGATGCAGTTGTCCCTATGGTAAGGTTTGCTTTGTTTGTTCATTGTTACTGTAGTACTGTAACTATCGCATATACTACTTGGAAGTTTCTGCTATGGTCATAGCAGCTCAAGCCATTTCAAACTACATTGTGCTTCACAGAATGAGCACTGTAAACAATTTCAGATTTTCAGCAGAGACTGCTTTGAATAAATGCATGCTGAGAAACAGATTCAAAGGATGGAACAATTTCTGACAATCTGCATATTAAGAGCTGCACTGGAAACCTCAAGTACCAAACTACTTCTCTTCTGAGCTCACTTCCATTGTTTGTGGTTTATTCAAATTATTAAGTTCAGGGTATCATGCTATCATTACATTACTTATGTTTTTCTTTTTCTTCTTTTTTTTTTTTTCAAGAGAACTAACAATTTTAATCAATACACATTGTGAGAAGAAGAAAGGACTTTTGCTGGACTGCCTTTAGAAAATGGCTGGTCAAATGTAGCATGTGTAACATTAAGTTCTGCAAGAAGGTTTTCAGAAAGGACTTTGATTATGATGTGAATAAATATTTGTTGGGTGCAGCTGGTTGCCAAAAAGTAGTGGTAAAAAATGTGTGAGTAGTTCTGTCAGTCTGTGTACTGCACTTTGCCAGCAATTAACTGCAGAAAGAGGCTAAAGATTGAAATTCCTTTTTTCTGGTGGACATACTTAATGAGAGACAATGGAGTTCCCAGAGTATCCACCTAGCCTAGCCTCAAACATCTGGTTTAGAAGAATTAACTACCTTTTAGAATTGCAATTTTCAGTTTTCCTGATTTCCTAATTCATGCTTCCTAATTGCCTTTTTTACACCTTTGCATTCTTCCTTTCCCCTCCCACCTTCCCACATTTCTTGCTGTGTATACAAAATTTTTCCACAACAGGTCCTCAGCCTCACAGTCTTTGGTATATAGTGTTTTGACAGTTTTATCTTCATCTGTTTTTCAAAAAAAAAATTGCTTCTGAATACAGGTTCAGTATTTACACACTTATGATGGATAAAAAACCATGGGTTTAGCATAATTTTGTAGTCCAACACATTCCTTGTTTGACTGTGTTGAATCCACTGCCTCTAGATACTAGACATATTGCCTTTCCCAGTGTCCAGTATTTCTCTTTAGGCACAGATGTCTTCCTCTATTCCCATTATTAATTCCATATGCACCTGTCTGAGTACTTAGGCTCTAATTTCTTCCCCTAATAATTTTTGTTCCACGGGCTCTTTGTTCATTAAGTCAGGAGCCTCTGCATTGGAATCTGTGTAATGTACTGATCTGAAATCCCAGTTTCCAGCCAAGGCTGCTTATTGATATATTTATTGAATTTTAAAATTGAAATAACAAGTTTTTAATTTAAGTGCAATTCACTGAGCTGTATTAAAAATACATATTAAAAATGTCCCTATTTTAAATATCTCACCAATAGAATCTTGAGAACTATATTAAGTCTGCAATACAGAACCTGTGTTGGAGTTTTATGACCTTAACAATGACAAGTTATACATCTGTTTGATGAAAAGAGCTATATTATAGTGTTTATTGCGTTAAAACAAAAATGAATTTATGTTCTATTGTTTAGAAAGAAAATACCCCCCAGAAGAAAAAAAGAGAAAATGGAGTGGACGGAACACATGGACAGGTGTGAAGAATATATACTATATATATATGTATAATATATCATGGTTTACATGCAAAAGGAAATTTCACTAAATGTATCCTTCTATCTGGTACCTCCATATTCAAATTTAGCTTCAAAATCTAACATATTTGTACTTCAAAAGCAAGTTAGTATCCTATAATATTTTTCTGGTCAAACAAGTAATAACTTTACTAGAGAGAACACATAAAAACAAATGCCTTTTGAAATTTTTCTTGATACATTATTGATCTATATCAAGATTTTCGGTAAGTAGAAACACCTAAGCTCCTACAGATTAACATGCTTTGCATAGCATATCAGAATGAAAGACGCATCTGAAACTTTAGTAGAAAAGTTATTACTCCATTTAATCTTCATATTTTCAGAAGTGATCCAAAAGGAGAGACTAGCTGACTTCTCACCTTGTGTCGACAGATTTCACAAGACCCCTCTCTGTACAAGTGCTCTCACAACTTCTCCCAAGCACCTTTAACTGTGCAGTTGGAAGAAGACCAGCCAAGGAAAGTTAATGAGGCATGTGCACTTGATAAAGACCTGGGGAAAATAGATAAGCAGGTACTTGTTCAAGTTTTGAGCAAATTTGCAGTGGCAGAAGAGGGAACCAGGTTCTTCAGTGAATAAAGTGAAGGACTATAAAAGACTTGAGAGATGTGTGTAAATAGTGTTTGTTGGAGGAGTGAAGCTGAAATGGAGATATTCAGTGGTAAGGTCACCAGAAAATGTTCTGTTAGGACCTTTGGTTCTGGAAACTGCTCACCTTTAATTTATCAGAGCCATCTTTTAATTGTCACATAGTAAAGCCAGTCTTATAGCCTTTTTGTAACTGGAGGAAACATCTCACATAGATTTTGTTTATTCCTGCTTTCTTTTTCTTTCAATTCCTATGACAGATGTCTGGAAAGCCTGGTGGGCATCCATTTTCTCTACCATGGAAATAAACAAAATACTAATCATAGAACCATAGAATCATTTGGTTGGAAAAGACCCTCAAGATCATCAAACCCAACTGTACCTGTCCAATACTAAACCATGTCCCTAAGCACCTTGTCTACCTATCTTTTAAATACCTCCAGCGATGGGGAGTCAACCACTTCCCTGGGTAGTCCCTTCCAGTGCCCAATCACCCTTTCAGTGAAGAAATTTTTCCAATCTAATGTCCAATCTAAACTTCCCCTGGTGCAACTTCAAACTATTTCCTCTCATTGTATCGCCTGTTACGTGGGAGAAGAGACCAGCACCCATCTCACTACAACCACTTTTCAGGTATTTGCAGAGGGTGATAAGGTCTCCCCTCAGTCTCCTCTTCTCTAGGCTAAACAACCTCAGTTCCTTCAGTTGCTTCTCATAGGACTTGTGCTCCAGACCCCTCACCAGCTTCATTGCCCTTCTCTTGACCCGCTCCAGCACCTCAATGTCCCTCTTGTAGTGAGAGGCCCAAAACTGAACAGAGTATTCAAGGTGTGGTGTCACCATAGCAGAGTAGAGGAGAAAGGTGACTTCCCTGGTCTTGCTGGCCACACTATTTCTGATGCAAGCCAGGATGCCATTGGCCTCTTTTTTTTTTCTTTGGTGAGGAGCATGGAGTGCGAAAAGAATAAGATAAAACAAGTAGTGATGTGAAGTCATTGAAGTGAAGTCATTATTCTTATGAGATTATGTCCCTACATGAGACAAAACTTTTTTTTTTTTTCTTTTGCAGGAGACACTGACCACACGTAAGTGCCACTGCTGACTTTCACTGATTTACTTCCCAATATTCATTTATTTTGGAGTGCTCTGTCAAAGACTACACTCTGGATGAAATGATTGTCCTTCAGAGCCAGTCTGCAGTCACTTTCCACAGGTAATCAACATTGCAACTCTTCTGAAGTCCAATAAGGACACTAAAGTAATGCAAAAAATTGAGACTTAATTAATAAGTGCAAAAACTTGCAGTATTAAATACTGACAAACACTTTAAAAAACTGTTTTCTGGGGAGCAAGCATGGGTCTGGCAACTGTTTAAGAAAGAACATCACACTGTGCATTTTTTTTATATTAATTTTCTACTTCTTTGAAGCATCAGGTTTATTCATTTATTATTTTGGCAACTGCCAACAGATTTCTTTTGCTTCCTAGAATTTTAATGACAAAAGTGAGGTGTTTGTTCAGCCTATTTTATTTTTTTTTTACTGTATCTACCATGAAAAAACCTATGTACACAAAATGCTGCAATTACTATTTTTTTTCCTTTTTCTGTTATTATTTTCATGATTTCTACATAAATAATGTTCCAAGGAAGCATTCCACAAGATACAGATTTTTTATTTTCTTCTCCAAACTAAAACAAAAGGTTTTACTGAATGTAAAATTATACTAGTCCATTTATTTCACCATCACAAATATATCAGTACAGATGCAGAGAAAAAATATCTTCCTTCCCCATTTAAAAATCTTGCTGACGAGCAAACCGCTCCTAGTAATGTGTTAAACACTCATGCTAAAAGGAAGATGCAAGAAATATTACAGAAATATTAAACAATTTTCTTCTAAATATTTTCTTTCAAAATGTAACTGAAGGAATCTTCATCCATCTCAGGTCCCTGGTTTCCAGATCAACTCTTAGAATGTAGAAAATTCAATTCTATAGGTATTTATATTAGGAATAAACCAAACCTTTAAACCAAACATGATGCATCATGTTGACATAACAAATGTGGACATTAATTAAAAAGCAGCAGAATCCAACAGAGAAGTTTGCCCTCCATCTGCTTGACCTGAGGTAATAACAATGTTCGTTTAACTAGAGCTGACAGATTTTCTTGTGTTAGTCTTGAGTCACTAAAGTTGCCACCCTTAGTATGAATAACCATAACCATATGTGTGACATCATACAAAACAGGCAAGCCACTCATTTAGTTTGCTGTCTTCTCTTTAGTTGTTTTTCTTCTGTGATACTAAAGTTCAGGCATGCAGATCAGGTGCAGGCTGGGAGTCTGAATTTTATATATGTATACATCCCTTTAAAAAATTCCTAGGTCTTCAACTTTTGACTGGTGCTTCTTCATAACCTACACACTTGTACACTGTTGGTTAAAAGTAAGATGACCAACATGTGTTGTAAATTCTTCAGCCAATTAATACATAATGCCTCTATCCTCATCATCCTTTTATTTTGAGAGTAAAAAATAATTCACTAATAAAAACACTTCTGTGGAAGGCAGAGGGGTGAACCATCAAAGTTCAGCTCTACGAAGATACTGGATACCACTGGGACTACTGTACCTAGGAAGTATAAAGACCTGTCTTTCAATATCCAGTAGGCAGAATACTTGAAGTTAGGTGAAAAAATTCCAGTAGACTTCAGCTTTAATAAATCAAGAACCAAAGAAAACCTTAGTATGAAGAAGTTTCATTAGATTTTGCTCTGCAAAATTATGTCTCTTTTCTATTAGCATATAGATCCTTCTTTTTTTTTTTTTTTTTTTAACGAAAACTTTGTCCAGCAACTCAAAGATCAATTGTTGCAAGAATCTCATAAACTGGCAGTCTGCTTGAGAAGAAAAGCTTCAAGGTAGTTTAAATGTAGCCTGTATTCAAAGGTTCTTTATGGTCCTGCAATAGAGTAGCCCTAATAAATAAGGTTTAAATCAGACATTAGGAAAAATTTCTTCATAGAAAGGGTTGTCAGTCTCTGGAATGGGCTGCCCAGGGAAGTGGTTGAGTGACCACCCCTGGAGGTATTTAAAAGACGGGTAGACAAGGTGCTTAGGGACATGATTTAGTGGTGGACTTGGCAGTGTTAGGTTAATGGTTGGACTTGGTGATCTTAAAGGTCTTTTCCAACCCAAACAATTCTATGATTCTAAGATTCTATAAATGAAAAATAGTCATCGAATCTCAGGATGCTTATGATCAAAGACAATTCATAATGTTTAATGAAAAAGCTGTCATCTGAGCAACATGCACATCTTAGTATTTCAGTATTGACTTTTAAGCATAGACAAATTCCACAACGGAAGACAAACATGAGGAAACCAAACCATATGAGAATGATTACGAGTCATTCCTGTGGCTAATACTAGTTTGCAAAGCAAAATGTGGTAGGATTATCAGCCATGTCACAGTATTTGCTGGTATGACAAGACCAAGTTGTCTCCAACAAATCACAAATGGTAACTATAAACAATACAATGAAACAAGGTAAACTCAGCCATTCAGTTTACTCATCAAGCAATCAGAAAGATTGTTTTATCCTCTGCCTCATTATGGACACAATGTCAGATGATTTTCAGTAGAAAGAGACAACCTGAAGGCTTTTTACTTTGTCACAGCACAATGCACAAAATTCCTCTGACAGAAGAGGAATTTAGATATTTTAAAAGTAAAAAGAAAAGGAGAGGAAGAAAACTTTGATGGTTATTTGTTTGGGTTTGTTTTGGATTTGTTTTGTTTTGTTTTGTTTTGTTTTGTTTTCCCTTGGAATTGTTTCTTCACTGCAATAAATAACATTCTTTTAAATTATTTAAGTTCCTCAAACTCCTTTTGTTGACCCACATGACAAGAGAGCAGCCTCACAAGTTCAAGATCATAAATCCAAAGATTACAAGCATGGAGCAGAACTCATGAGAAAGGCTTGAACTCATGGCACCCCTTTCATGAATGCTGATTGGATGTCAGCACCCCTTTGATGTGTGCAGACGAATATCACATAAGGTTTTTTAAAATACACATTTTTAACTTCCTCCCTCTCTTCTGCCCACTCCAAAGCACCAATTAGTATGTTCAAACAGAAGAAGCACATAGATCTCAACCTCAGTAGACAGGAGCAACAAATTGTACATTCAGGTGGATTGGAATTGTGGTTCCTAGCTCACTGGTGACTCCTAATTGAGCTGCAGTGCCGTATGAAAGCATCACATTCAATTGAATGCTTCCGGTCTCTCTTTCTTCTTTGTCTTTCTTCCTTAGTGCTTTGTTTCAAATTTTTGTTTTGGGGCAGAAGAGAGCAAGAACAGAATGTGTAAACTGATGATTTTAGATCTTTCTTTTGATAAACAAACATCATTCAGAGTTCTTAACTCTTCCTGAGAACTTATTCACATTCCAAGCCCTTATTTTTTATTTTTTTTTTAAATAGTCTAAATTATTAAGTCTTTAGAGACCTCCTTGGAAGCAAAAATGAAATAGTATCACATATCTGCATGTTTTGGTACAACATTACATAGGAAATTAAAACATTCTTTTTGTTGCTGGAATTGGCTGAGGAACAGACAGCATTTTTCTTGGTCTGGAACTCTGATGTCAATATGAGTTAAAATATCTCTGTCTCCCTGATCACTGCTGCTTCTGCCTATCTCCTTATAAAGATTATGCTTATGCTTAGTAAATGAAGAAAGGAATTAGTGATGCTCCTCTCATTTCCTGTCTTCCCACAGATGGTGATAAATTCAAATTCAGACTCCATTAAACCTGAGTAGAGAAACCCAGCAGGTGGCTACACTAATGGAAAATCCTGGCCTTGGAATAATGGGAATTGCAACCGACAGCTCTTCTACACTACAAAAAAGATGATGTATTCCTATTGACAGTGTTGCATTTGAGTCCAGAAGGCTGATCTGATAGTTCAGGCCAGGCACAAGGGAAGCAGAAAGCCCCATGGGTATTTTTCTTGGCTATACCACTGTAATTTTTGTCATCTGAACCTTCTATTACAATTCATTGTACAAATCTCATATAAGTTGGAGGGAGGAAAAAAACCCCAAACCTTCTGCATTTGGCCTACAGGCATACATTTGTTCTTTTTTCTTGGTTTAAAGGACAAATAAAGGTTGACACACAACAGCATTTCCAGCCACTTCTGTATTTTTAATGCTGAAATTCTTGGCCCAAGTGCTTTTAGTGTTTCCATACAAGCCCATCAAGAGAGTTTGTGTTAAAAAGATGCATAGATTGCCCTGAAGGTGTAATGCCTGATGTTCAGCTCTAATTTGTGCAGGAATACTGTATTCACAGTGCTTTTTTCTTCTAGATTTTCTTCCCCTTCATTTAAATACAGGGACTATATTAGCAGCAGTTCTATGAAACTCATTTGGGAAAGTGGTTGGACAGACCTATAGACTGAATCTTAAATTTAAAATGTATTTTGGAATATGATGAGAACTTTTTTTTTTCCTCTGTGTTCTTTCTGTGTGTTTTAAAGCTCTGTCAGCAATTTAATGTGCAATATATTTCGGTCTTTTATCTTAGTATATGCATTTTCTCAAGCTTTTAAACACTGAGTTAGTAAAATGGAGGAGCTGCCAGGCAAAGGAAAATTTAAAGTGCCTGCACTTTTGTATTATTAATCAAAAGATTGTTTGTGTTACACTTATTTGTTCACAGGACTCAGTTTTGTACCAATTTTAATAAATGCACAATAATAATTGTAAGAAGTCATAAAATTAATGTCTCTAGTAAGTTTAAATTATCCTAAAAATTATTTTGAATATTATTTCAGGGTAACTTCAGAGTATTCTACTTCAAATCTCCATTCCAAACTAAGAATTCCTGCAATAGACTATTTTGAGCATTGTGAATGTTGCTTATGAAATATATTATTTGCCCAAAAATGTAGTATTAATGTACAGAATCTAGAAATGCCATAGCACTTTTCAAGTAATGTCTCTATAATGGTATTTCCAAAGCCAATATTGTTTTCTGTTTTTAACACATATGGGTTTTTTTATTTCAATGATTGTCAATATAAAATACAAAAAATATTCTATTCCCTGTTTTCTTCTGTTTTGTTTTATTGTCTTGCAATTGTTCTGCCTTCTCTAATCTCCTTTTGATAAGAATATATACTCTTTACATTTTTTCTGAGTTGATTTTCTACTCATTTCACTTATTTCTTCTGACTTCAATCCCAATTTGTATATTGACTAGGACAATATTAAAACCCAAAATGTTGTTTTAATTGCTATCAAAGCACTTTAAGTGAGATTGCTTGCTTAGCTAACCTACTAACTTCCTGCATCTTAATCTCTAACTATTATACTCCAGTTTTATGATTTTTGTTACCAGTATTTCTTTCAATTTCTTTCTAGTTCATTTCACTACAAGTTTTCAGAAATTCTCACAATAGTGACTTCTACGTGGAAATTTTCTTCAGCTCTTGGTTTGCTAGTTATTCTATGTATAATTCTTCCTTGACACTTATTTATCTATACTTTCCCAATATTAGTTTGAGGACTTAACATGGAAAAAATATCAGTAAAATAAACAAGAAGTGCAATTAATGTGGTTAATATATCAAAGTTTCATAAGGTTTCATGCATGAAAAAATCATCAATAATTCCTGCTCATAATACACGTTTTTTACCCCACATAAAGCTCAAATGCTTTAGTTAGACTGAAGTATTTTAGTCCTCTGGAGACTAAATTTGTTGTCCTAAGCAGAGAATAGAAGAAAACAAATGTGAACAAATGGCTTCACATTGCTGCGAATTGCTAGGCTGGTATAAAACCTTTCCTTGGAAACTTTGCTGGTATCACCTGAAGGTTTTCACAGAAGGCCCTTGTCATGTTAAACCTTCTCAAGATACAAGTCCCAGTCCTGGAAGAGGCTTGTTGTCAGTCTGTTCTCTCACCCGCAACCAGTGAGCTTATAACTGTGATGTAATGGTGCTAAAAGATGGAGTCTTTGCTATTTTAACATTCTTCTAATATCAAACTATTTTTGTGACTTGGAAACAGAATCTTATTTCAAGGCTGAGTAAATCTAACATCACCAAACCACTAGTGCATCTTGTCATGCCTTTGCTGAAAAGGAAGAAAAATACACCATGCGATATCTAATAAAAACATGTTTGCATAATGGAGCTGGGGGTGGGGACACTGCTGCAATCTTTTCCTATATCTAACATTAGTAGCATATTTAAAAGTTCATTGTTTTATATAGGGTACTCACTAAATACACAATTTCAAGGGGCAAGCAATGCTCTGGGCTTGCAGAGAAACAGCTCGTATATCTCTCAGGATGAAAGTAAGTCTGGGACTAGAGCACAAGACAGCACTATCTCATTTTTGTAACCCTAAAGGGAGGGGACATTCTGTGTAACTGTGAATATATCACTCTTATGAGAGACCTTGTTTATAAATGATGAAAAATGTCTGGCAGTATTGAAGATAAGCCAAATGGCAATGCTGTATTCTGATATGAATATCTTATCAAAGTAGCAATCATTCATATTCCCATATTAGTGATATATCCTATTATGATGGCTGACTATATCTTGGCTTAGACAAAGTGTTGTCTGATAAATAGACTTAATGCATAAATGTCTGTCGGGAACATGCAACAGCAAAATGGGGACAGATGTTTGGCTCTCTTTGGAGCTCATCAGCACAGTTCAACTGCTTTATCTGTCAGATGGGTTCAGCCCCCAGTCCAGATACAGAGAAGCTCAGTATTTTGCGACTAACTAGAGCTAAGTGAATAATTTGTAGCAGATAACACACTCAAGAGAATTTAGCCTTCTGCTCAGAGAATATCTGTGAGCAGATCATGCTTTTGCTCATGTTCATCAAACAAACGTGTTCAAAAGCTGCTTTTGGAAATATGTTATTATGTGCAGTAATAAAATATGCAGAATTCAAAATGGTTTGGATTTGGGGTTTTTTTTTGGTCAAGTCAGAGAAGGCGGGTGGTGAAACTATGGTCACCAAAATGCAAGAATGTTAGAATGTGTATGGGAAAGTTTTGCTATGTATTGCAGGTATGTGACAATTTCAGGTTTGATTGCTGTATGTGAAGCTTTGGAGGTAAAAGCTTCTTACACATGGAGCTACAGTGTGAGGTGAGAGGGCAAGAACACAGTCTGACTTTGCTACTTCTCTCAAACTTATCAAGGAAAACTCTTCTCCCCAGAGGTGTTGGCACACAGCTTCCACTTTCAGAGTCTCTTGGGAATCTCCATGGTGCCCTTTCTCATATGTCTCATTCTGTCTTCAGGAAAATTGTGGGTTTAGATGAGGTTTTGGTTATGCAAAAATTCTCAATTGTCACTGACTTTTAAAATTTTTTATTTCCTAGGAGATGAGAAATAGAAATTGGAAAGATCTTGGGTCATCTGGTTCATTTCCCTGCAAGTGAAAGATTGCTCCCTGCAGTTAGATTTGTTAAATTATTAATTGCTGGTAATTTATCTGATTAATTAGAACCTTTTGCTTAAAATAAATTATTCACATATATTCATTATCTGACCAGTTTTGCAGGTGGCTATGTAATATTCTCAAAATAGTGCAGATTATTCTGAAATATTACCTTAATGTCCCAGGCAGGATCAAAGACTTAATGTCCTAGGTCCCATACAAACCTGTACAAGAAAACATAGTCCTTGCCATGATATCTCTATAGTCCAATTAAAGACAAGTGATTAAAACACACAGCCGGAGACAAAGATGGTGATAACAGTGCAATTTGTGAAACTTCAGAGGATTGCTGCATGTGTGCTCTACTTATTCTGATTTCAGGTATTTTAAAAATGAGTTTTCTTTCCTATCACATTTATGTAAACATTACTGTCTCTCTTGCCTACAGCCTGGACAGCTTCTTAAAGTCATCACAGTATATGTTTTCAACAGGAGATTTTGGTATTCAGGTCACATAAATGCACAGTCTGCAACATTTTCCAGTCCTCTTCCCTGAAACTGCCGTGTATTTCTGCTTGGCAAAGTAATGTGCATTTGGGAAGCAAGTCATCTAGTTTAGATCACGAAGTATCAAAGTCTTCATACAAAATCCTTTGAAACCAATGATTTTCCTTGCTTTGTGCCAGATCCTAGGCCTTCATTTGTAAAAAATTTGAGGGGCACATCTTTAAGCCAGATTTAATGTCTACAGAAAACATTTCCTCCTGACAGAAAATTGTATGGAGCTTTGTTAACCCTTGGGTACAAAGTGTTTGTCTTTGGACAAACTCTCAAGTCTTTCTGAAGCTCTTCTGCACCACTTGTCTGGTTTTTACCATAAATCATTATCTTCCCACTCCTGGTGTCACAGTTCTGTAACAGCTCCCTAGTGCCTACCTCCACCTAACCTTAAAATAGATCAAGCCTTCTGGCAAGGGGCAGGAGCAAGAGTTTTACTGAAAGGCTCTGTTTAAGCACAATGGGTGAAGACCTGCTGCAGTGTCACTGCTGAAGGGGAGGTGAGAATGTCATGAACATACTGAAGATCAGGGACAGTGAGTTTGATCTAAATAATCTCCATGTTTTGCATGAAAGGGCAGCAGAAATGTAGCTTTCAAAGAATACTACCCTTCCTTACTCTTTTGCCAAACAATTTCAGTCATCTTTATTATTGACTTCCACTTCAGATTAAGATGCAGAAGAGACAGAAAAAGTGGGCTGTTCAGCTGGAGAAGAAAATAGGAGAATATGAAACGTATTCAGAATTGAAAGTAATGTTAATGGAAACATTGGGGGGAAAAAGGCCTTTTGCCTAGCAATAATAATATTTTACACTTGTTATGCAATACAGAGTGTCTTTCATAAAAAAACCTGAAACACTTGGCATACACTTCCATAGCTTTTTTCACTGAGGTGAACAGAGAAATAACACAGTTTTGTTATACCTCTTAAAGGCCTTTTAATTGGGTGAGCCATTTTCATGTCAGGAAGGCATGTAAAGGTAGAGTACCTAAATATATAATGAGTGTATGTACAAAATTGTACATATTCTGTATTTGGAAGACAATTTGCAAAGAACAAAGAATGGTAGCATATGCATTCTTCCCTCCCAAAAACTACCTTGAGACCTTCAATGCTCAGAAAAAGCAGAAGCAGCCCTTGAGGATGCTTACTGAATAAAAGGACAACTTGCAGTTTTGAAAGATGAGGTAAAATCTGTGAATATTAATTTCAGATCTGATTATTGCCTCTGAATGGAACACCATGCTTTGGGAGATAGAGTTTAGACAAATTAGTAATTTATATAATTTTTGTTATTTTTAGATAGTATTTCCGGAATTCTAGTGTGTCTTAGTTATATTAACTTAATTTCAACTCATCTGTCTGCTACTATTTCTTCTACTTTGTGTCTTTCTCTTTTTCTTTTCTTCTGCAAAACAGTCTTACCCTGCTCTCTCATCCTTAGCAATCACAGATTTTACTTTTACTCTTCTCTTTGAAGGCAATAAGGTTTACACATTAGGTCTCTGTGACAGATTCCAGGAAACTTAGTTGGGTTCCTTCTTTCTCATCTAATATGTTTCATTCTAGAGGTCAACCGGAATTTTAGGTTCTAAGGAACTTACTACTGTGAGTGAGAACACTCAGATAGAGGAGGTTTTGCCAAAGACATTTATGACAGCTCCAGTGAAGGCTGGCATTGATATTCTCTGTGGAGCAAAGACAGTAAGCAAAGCAGTCATAATGGTGCTCTCCACCTTCTAATGTTTACAAGGAGGTGCAGCATTTCTGGATTAACATAAGCTTTTTAAATGTCGGAATGCCTCTGCCTAACTCTGCTAAGCCTGTCTAAAAATAGACTGTGAAAGAAGATGAAGTAGTATATAGATTGTCATATGGTTTTGTCCTCTGTTTCTTTATGGGTTTATTGTCAATAAATTATAATAGCTGAAGACCTTGTAGTGAAAACTCTTTCACCTAGATAAATCTCCAAGGTCATATAATGATGATAGATCTAACCAACAGTGTAACATGTACATACTATCAGATTTATTCACATACACCCAGTATGGAAGAGAGCTCTTGAACTAAGAGGAACATATAGAGCCACTTGCTTTTCCAGTATGCTTTTGTCAGGGCCTCCATAGTTACACTGTTGAGTTAAGCTAGAATTTTCATTAAAAACCAGAGCTTTCCTAAAGGAGATCATCAACTCTGCAACACTATACGATTGCAGTATTTATAGTCTGTAGCAAAGATAGCACTGTTATTATAATTAATTTTTCTTTCGCCTCCATTTTTAATCCCTCTGTAGTATTTTACTTGTGAAAAACAGATTAGGATTTTCTTAGGTGCCAGGGGAGTTAAACACTACAAGTCAAAAGGAGCTGGGCGCATAAACAGCAGTAGTTGCTTTAAAAAGTATACCCTAAATGTCTTTGCTTATGTCAAATGCTAAATTTATCCCCATTGCAAACTAGGTTGATGGGAAGTTGTCTGTTTAAATGAAACAGCTTTTCTTTTTTTTGGCTCTTTGGTTTTTTGGTTGGGTTTTTGTGGGTTTTTTTCTTTTTAATTAGACAAGCATAAACATGTCCCAATTTTCACGTATACAGTTGAGTCGTCACAAAAAAAATCTAAGGAATTACATTTTTGCTTCCTAAAATATCTGTCTTTGTCTTGAACTACTCAAAGTTTTATAACAGTTAGTTGTTAAATAAGATTTTAGAAATGAAGCAAGTTCATGATTCAATGCAATATCTTGGGTTTGATACCTGCAATATTATTCTGTCTAGTTAGGAAGAGGAAAAGGGAATCCTTCAACATGGGCAGGACAATGACTTTGTATTATTCAGACAATGTTCATTTCTATGTACTTTATTTGCATCATTTTTACCATTTCTGGAAGGGAACATTTTCTCTAAAGAAAGCATTTCTGATTATTTTCTTCAAAGCTGCTTCCCTTTTTCCTTGTGAAAAAGCTTCCTGTGGTCTTTGGAATAGAGATAAGGGGGATTACAGGGTGTTAAAGGATCCTGTCTATATTCTGTGGAGTTGTTTCTCATCAGCTCTGATTGCCCAAGGAGTGGACTGTATTGAGGCTTCCCCCCACTCCAGGCAACAAGGACTGCCAAGGGGTGATGTGTATCCACATCTTGCCCTAAGCAGAAGTCAGGGTGCATCTGGGGAAGACAGCTGTGGAAAACACCACAAAGCCAGCTTCACCCTCAGTACAGGCACAGCCAGGGAGACCTTCCGTTCAATCAGTTGTGATGTGGCCTCCTTTACGTTAGCAGCCCTTTGTAGGCATCAGTAGCTAGAGGAATTACCATTGAACTCTCACCCACCCACCCTGAAAAAAAGACACACATGGTCATCTGAAAGGAAAGGAGGCTAGAAAGCTGGTGCTATGATAAATTCCCATTTGTACTGGCTTGACCACCAGAATTTGTCCCATACATGAAATATTCACTCATAGCTTACATACCACATCAGCAAATAAGAGGCTTTGCAAAAATTGCTCATTGGTCATTAGATCCTCCTTCCTCTGTTCATGTTCCTTCCTGCAGTGCTAATGCTTTCAGTGCTAGGAACTTATATATAGTTCTGATGAAATTACAGCACTGGAACCCCATTGAATATGATTGGTTCAGCACATCTCTGGGCAGCTTGCAAATGCCCTTTCAGTTTGCATTAGTATATTTCTAGTCTGAATTTTCTTTTAATTTTAAAAAAAAAAGACTTTTAAAAAGAACAAGAAGAAAGTTCGATGTTTCCTAAAGCAACATTCAAAGCAATTAAATGAAACCTTTTTAACAGCATGATCTTTTTCATTTTCGCTATCACCTCCTTAGCCTTAAGTAAAAACCAAAAGAGACCTTTGAAAAATGATGATTTTTTATATTTAATATGTGATCTTTTCATGTTTCTGCTGTTGTATGCTTTTGAGCTGTCTAACAACTATGGATATGTAGCCGGCAGAAGGGCAAACTTGTCTCATATCCTGTGAAGAGGTGACTACCTGAAGTGTGGGTATGAAAGAAAGTATAAGAATTCTCTGAAAGGTTTTACTACAGAGAATATAGGACTGAGACCTTCATCTAACCCTGGATGCACATTATTCTTAATAATGCATATCCGTACAGTTTTTGCAGACTTTAAGGAGTGAGCTTACTAAAATTGACAGTATTTTACAGAAACAGAAAAAAAAGTCATGTTTCCTGTATCATTCACAGTTCTTTAATTTGAGACATATCACTTTTATCTTTTTTTGCTTTAACACCAGATTTGGTTTAATTAAATTTATGTCAAATGAACACATGAAACGAAAGGAAAATCAGAAAGCCTGCAGTTGCCCATTAGTGAGTCAGTGACTGCACAGTGAAAGGCTTTTGAAGCCTGGCTTACTGCCAGAACAAGCTTGCAATGATGCTCAGAGACACCCATGATGCTTTGAAGGAAAGGACTTAGCTGACCTGAACCTGCTCCATGGAATCAGTCCAAATCCTTATGGGCTGGATATAAAATCTATAATAAGTCTTCTGTCTTCAACCATTTACCTGTCAAGTGAAAAAAGGGTGTGAAACTACAATATCTGTACATAATTAATTAAAATAGATCATTCTTTATTTTGTACATGCTTAAAGAAACCTTCCACAGCTCCAAGCATTTTTTAACCCATTAGATAGATATTTATTAGTAATCAGTGGGGTTTTTTTTTCTTTTTTTTTAAAAAAAAAACGGATTTACAAGTCTTTAAAATACAAAATATCACTTACTTTGTATGCAGTAGAAGTCAGGTGTGTTGACCATGAGGGTGTCTGTCAAAACTTGGGCGTCTGAGGTCCAAATCTGGCAAAGTGGAGCAGCATATGTCTGAAGTACTTTGTGGGTTTGGATGAAGACAGTCAGCACTTTTCAGATGGGTACTACTGCGTAGCTGCAATCAACCAGGTTGACACAGGCTAAAGAGACTGCTACAAGGTGCAGACTTCTAGGCCTGTATCTTAACAATAAAGCCTGTCTTTATGCGGAAACTGTCATGAAATATGGCAGGCTACAACACTAATTATTCTGTATGAACTCCAGGTGTAGTACACAGCAAAAATGTCTTTGTGTGGTCGGCTTAATCCACTATCAAATGGACAAGGTAAGGCACTCTTGTTTCAGAATAAAAGCCCCTGTACAAACAGCTGAGTTAAATACCTACCGAGAAATAGCTATTCTGTATTCCCTTTCCACAATCCTTCTCTTATAGGCAAGGCCTTATAAATAGATACTGTGACTTTAGACTATTTGCTATTTAAATGTAATCATCTTCAAGCTGGGCAACTTTCAGATATATATCACACATGATTTACACAATAGAATATAATATTATATGGTAATTTAATAGAGTTTTGTTGCCAGCTAGTAGTGAAACAAAAAATTCTCACTGCAATTATTTTGTTACTGTCATGCTAAAATGTCAGTTTGCATCCAGTTTAGCAGCTGCTAACTCTTGATCCATAACTTACAGTGGTAAGACATTAAATTAAGTCCTGGAGTTTCAGCACCTCAAAACATCAAGGTTTTGTCAACTTATTTCAATCTGAATATTAGATCACATTAGCTGAATGTGAAGTGAAACAATTAAATTATATATACACCGTGTAAAGAAATTAAACGATATGCCCATATATATTTGTCTTCTATTATTTTAAATTTTAGATTGTTTCCGTAGTAGTTTTTCAGTCTGAAAGTTATAAAAACATCCTTTCTTGTTAGTGAATGTGCATACCAATTTAGTAGTCACAAGAAAGTACTGCTATTCACATTACACTGATTTCAAAACTCTCCAGAACTGTGATTTATTTTTGCAATACTACACACTTACCTGTATTGCTTAGCATCTTGTGACTTGCAAGAAGATCAGAGTCCATTATTGTAGTCAGCCTGACTCAATGAGACACACACCTTGAAATGACATAGAGCTCCTGATTCCCAAACCAGTGCCTGGATTCTGAATTACGGTTAGAACTGGAAAAAGACAAAAAAAACCCCAACCTAGTAAACATAAATTTGATTTGAAAAATGAAGTTTAATGTCTGAACAGAACTATAACAACCAAGACTGTGAATTTCTAGAAAAAAAATAATAACTTGAAATTATATGGTGTCTCTTTACAAGGAATAGAACAACCCTTCTTAGTAGGTCCAGCTCATAATCACACTTAGCCCTCTGCTCCATATTGAGTTGTAAATGCCTCATCATTTAAATTTGAGGGGATGGGGAAAGCCTTAACCTGAAATCACACACCAAATATTTAGGACCTCCAGTGAACCATTTTTCCAGTGTACATCAACATTACAGAAGTATTTCATTGATGTCTACCAGCTGTCACTCACCGCTATATTCAAATGTTAGAGACTACATTTTGGAAAGAGGAAATTTGGTATAGTTGCACATGCTGGAAAGAGAAAAAAGTTATTATTTACATACTAAAAATGTAGACTTTCATGCTAATATCAGATTATTTTATCTCGGAGGGTCCAATACATCATTATGTGGTAACCTAAACTGAAAACATGGTTTTATTTTAGCTTCCCTTTTGACTTGCTGAGTCCTTACAGCATCATATCTGTTACCTGACAGTAACACACCCCTTAAGTGTCCCTCCTTGCTTAACTTTTATGAATAATAAAAAATAATAATACTTCTCATACACAGATTATATTTCCTTAACCATTGACAATCCAACATGTGAAATTTTGCTTGGAGGACATTATAAAGTTTAAAGAAGTTTCAGCCCATGCCTGTACCTGTAACATTTTCAATGTTTCTGCTTTGCACATTCTATTTTGCTAAATAAGAATTTGAGCATAAAGAGAACATATTTTCAATTTTACCCTCAGTAAAGTAAAATAACTGAAAAAAGAATATAAAGGTGCTAAAAACTGCATCTATGAGCTTATGGTTTGTATGATAGCAAGGCTATAATACGACGCCTCATGAACTGCATGCCACAGCTTTCTGTCACTTGTATTTATCTTGATCTTAGAATCTTTGTCACTTGCTGGTGCTCCAACTAATAAGACCTGAAAAACAGTTACAATGCTTTCCAGTTCCCCAGGCTGCAAGAAGAGGGTGCATTCAGGAAAAACAGAAAAATGTATTTCATTTGGAGATGCCATAAGCTTGATGTCACCAGGGAAGATGGGGTTGTTTTCTTGGTTTGTTTTTTGTTTGGTTTTTTGGTTTTTTGGTTTGTTTTTTTTTTTTTTTAATGAGAGCCTCCATTCTTAAAAAGCACACCTGCTTCTTGTACTTAAAAAAACCTTGTCATGGTAATCCTTAAAAAAAAATCATTCTAAAAACTGAATGCTTCACCAGAGAAAAGTTCTGGTGTGAATCAACTGTGTTTTATATCATCAGTGTTTGACATCAACAGTGTGATAAAAATACTTTTCTCGTGCGAAGTGCCAGCTTCCACTTTACGTATGCAACTTCTAATTTTGCTACAGAGATTTACATAACCACTTCAAAAGTAGATTATCTCCTGTGGAAGTGGTCCAAACCTGGGAAAACAATACATAAGATAACTTGGAGGATAGAAGAAGGCAGCAATAATATGAGGTGCTAGTAGCAAGCGGTACGTCCTACACCACTGACTAACCTACTTATCAGGCAGAAAGGGTGGTCAGACTAATTGACATATGGGTTAATTTTTGAAGCCACTTCAAGGATATTAGATTTTTTTTTTTCCTTACCAAATGTAAAATAAAAGCCATTTAGGTACCTCCCATCCCTATTTTTCTTTTAGTCATAGGATTAGTGATAATATTTGTCATTAAAAGAGAATATTTCTTATTTTTGTTTCAAAAGTTAAAGAAAAAGAAAAGCACTTGACTAAAAAAGTTAAGTTTTATCTACACTATTAAGAGAAAGATATCACTAACCCTGTGATCCTTTGCAGATATTTCTACTAGTATTGTAGTTTCCCATTAGAAATTATTGATCTTTTTTTTCAGGTTTCTCCCTTACCCATACTTTGTGGTCTTTAAATGGAAAGATTCCTTAGGAAGGATGTTTTACTGTTTTTCCGGATTTCATTATGTTTAACAATATTACCTCCATAGTATGGATGACATTTCTGAGCGTGCTTAATAATTGCATTCAGGAGCATCCTATTTCCTTTTGGAAAATAAAAAAAAAAAGGGGGGGGAGGGGGGAATAAACACGTGGAAATGATGGGAACATAATTACAATTTCTGTCAAAATGCCATGTTTATAAAAAAAATAGGAAATAAACTTCTGTATCAAGAACAGTCTAACTAGAATATATCACCACCTGTCAGATGAAGCAAAAAAATACCTGCCCTATTTGAAATCCATCTCTTACACAAATGTCACAGAGTTTCAGAGATGAATGACAACTTGAATTGAGGAATCATCCAAATCTCACATTTTTTCATTATATTTCTACAGCTTTTTTTTTTTTTTAAATTGCTTCTCTTACTAATGTATATTGTAAAAAAATGAATTTAGCAAACTGATAAATGCATTCAGAATATTCTGAATTCAAGTTACTCATTCTTTATTTAAAATAATGTTTTCACAGCATAACTTGTGACATTGGGACAGCTGCTTTTTAACAGCCTGGTTCTATTGGAATGTTTTGATGAAAGTCCAGATTAGAACACAATCTTACAACATCCAATGAATCTTTGCAATGCAGGGAATTCTCTTGAAATTATAATTAATTGATGTCTCAATCCATTTTAAAAATATTCAGATCTACACCATTTTTTAAATGGAAGAAATTTAATCTGTGCAAATCAACACAGATGGTTGTTAAAAGTACCGTCATTTTTTAACACCCTGAATTAGAGAAGTGATCATTGCTACAGAAGATTGATCACATAGTTTTGGTGATGGGAGAGACAATTTCTCATAAAACCTTGTAGTAAAGTGTAGTAATTGAACCAAGGTCCTTCCCAGTGTTTGTTCTGTTGGGATTTTTATTTTGCTTTCAAGGGTCTATTGATTCAAGATGTGAAGATTCATAAATAAAGACGAGGAAAACCACAGATTCTGCTGAAAATAAACCCCCTCCTGCATAACCCATTTGGTCATTTATGAGGCTTCATATAGGAATTAAACAATGGCATCACCTAACATTGGCACTAAAAATGCTTTCAGATACATTTTATGGATCAAAGAGCATCTCTGTTGGTGAATCTTGTCTTCGTAAATTTCTTATTTCCTTTAAACATGCTTTGCGACAGAATTACAAACTAAACAGTTACTTCTCCAACAAATAACATTTTAAAGCTTCAAGTAATTTTATAGCTTACAGAACAAGCTCTGTAACTATCAGTTTGTACACTTCACAGTGTTCCTCAAACAGCTGCTGCCTCAGTTTATAGTAACATGGTAAAAGAAGCATCTTTTGGTACATGTTGTTCTTTAATGTAGTGTTATTACAGCAAAAGTACCTTACACATATGGAATTAAGGGGGAGACAGAAGAATCCTCAGCACATTAATTTTCTTTGCAAAACACCTAATAGGTTGCTTAGTTCAAAAATGCTGTTCTCTGGGTTAGAAGAAACAGTAAGCGTGCTCAGAGAGAGAGAGAGAGAGAGAGAGAGAGATGCTGGTTAAGGGTATGCAGTGAATCTATGTCCCTGTTTTTACATACACTATTTAATAGCAATGGGATGAGGAAGAGAAATCTTCCAGTGTAGTCTTAGAGTTTGCAATTCGGTTGTCATGTTGAAACTTACTATAGGCATGAGCAAAATGTGGTACGGGGAATACGTGGCTTGAAAGACTGGAAAACTGAACTTTGCAACTGCTTATGCACAGCTAAGTGTGATTGCTAGTTTTTTGGGCACCATTTTAGACAACAATAAAAAAAATACTCTGAGGTAACCAATGATGGCAAAATTTTCCCTTTCTGTGTTTTTTTTCTCATCTTCTTGTATTTGGCATTCTATATGAACACATATTTTTGCATATATTTTGTTTATGTGTGAGCCTTGGCATTTTAGCCGTCTCCTGCAGAGGCCCCTTAGTACCATATGCTTCTGTTTTTCTTCATTGTGTGATGTGATCTCTTCTGACTGTTACATGCACGTGAAAGGACAGTGGGCTTTTGGGGGAGAAGAAACCATGCTTTAAGAGAGCACACGTCAGTTGGTCTTCAGTCGTTTGGAGCTGATTGGATCTGACAAGTGTTGTAGCTACTCATCGTAATGGATGTCTCTGCTTTAGCAGAGGAGAGGTGAAAAGGATGTAATTCCCAGTGGAAGAAGGCAACATGAACTATTATTTAATTACGAGCTAATATAAAAATCCCTTGGAATCCCTTGTTGGTTTGCAGACTTGCCTCCTCCTTTTTCTATGAGGCAAAAATCAGGGGGTTTAATGCAGTGCAGACAGCTATGCCTGTTAGGAAAATAGTTCCTAAAAGATATAATATGCTCATTCCTTTCTTTTATGAAGCACAGAAGTCTGTGTAGATATGCCATCAATTTTTGAAATCTAGAAATCACTCATGGTTTTGTCCTGCTTAAAAAGATAATTTTTCTTAATGCACAGCTTGAAATAACAATTCCACATTCGACAGCAACTTTGTCTGAAATCTGGAGGTTGTTTGCTTTATTCATCAGGAAGGCTTGATTACTTCTCTGACTGAATCTTTGTACCTTGTCTCTATTCAAGCACTAATGTTTTGATTCAGTTCAAAACACACCTGGCCCATTTAACTGTAAAACCAAAATTCGCATTTCTTTTTCTTATATGGAGAAAAAATCTTTTGTTTATTATAGTTGCTTTGGAAAAAAACAGGCTTGTGATCATTTGCTTTATGTCCATTACAAGCTTCACATGTGTCTGGGTAGTGAAAGACAATAGGGTCAAAAACTGATGTTCAGACTTAAACACTGAACATACAGTTAAGATTTCACACTCAGAATTAAACTGGTAATACAATTAAGATTTTGTAAATGAGATATAATTAAAAAAACCCCACCAAACCTAAAAAAACCCCAACCAATAAGCAAACAAACCAAAAAGCCCCAAACCCTAATGAGATACTGCCCAATATAAATACAGCAAGTAACAAAATGCTTGGATCCTCACTAATCCCAAGTGGTTTCAGTCAAAGACACACATTCCTGCAAATTGCTGGGTTTAGACCTTTTTATTGATATGTTTCATATTGTCTTTATTGTAAAGGCAACAGGAGGTATTACACTACTGCTAGGATTAGCATATGAGTGTTAAAATGTTAAAATAGTGTTACCCAAAGATTTATCCTACACATAAGATTTTGGAAGTCTCAATACAAGATAAATAAATAAAAATATAATATAATAGAAATAAAGAAATAAAGCTCCTATGGAAGACAAAAGAACATGAGCAATGGAAATAAAATTTTACTCTTCCTGCATAAATGGACCTTTTTTCACAAGCTGCTGCACAGGAAAATTTGCATGTTGGAATTTATTAACTGTCTCAATACAAGTAGCTAGATTCCCACCCCACGTACAATCTATGAAAATAGGAATGCCATACCACAGATAATTACTGAGTTTGCACAACTTTTCAGACACAGCACTTCATAAAACATGCAGCTTTCATCACAAGTTTATGGACTTAGTGCTAAGTTATTTTAAATGCAAGTTGCATTTTATTTTATAGCACTTTATAGAATTTAAAAAATGCTGAGACAATTCAGTAAATATGGATGTTTTGAAAACTCAGCTTAATGAGGAAAGAAATATAAAGAGATTTGCCAGTTAAAGAGTGACATGTCTGGAATTCAAGCTTCCCTCTTTTGGTTCATCCCATTTCTCCAGGTCATGCTGCCTCTGTCCTCTGTTAAGCCTGAAGTCAATCCAGTTCCACATTATCTCCAGTATTTTTTCACCAGGAATAGCACCATTTCTGTTTTGGTAACCCTTCTATACATTAGTATTTGATACTTGAAAGGCTCAGCATGTGTCTTTCAGAAGAAAAGTGCCATCTTATCCACATTTTCCAACACTGACACCAATACGTGTTGTCCTAAAGCTTTGGCTTTTGTTTTAATAATATTATTAACCCACTTGAAGCTGACAGGAGGAAGTTCACTGCTGAGTATCTGCCATGTAAAAGACCTCTAACACTCATTGGAAATCAAATATTCTTAGTCCTTTCCTGGAGTTACAATGTGACAGTTTTTCCACTTGTGTGTTTTATCATACATTTTTTAACGTCAACACGTAATAGAGACTGTTACACATGGATGTTTTACATTTTCAAATCCAATTGCTACGTAATGTCCTATAACCATCACCCATTCACTTGAAGATGCATATTTCTCCTATGTTCTTGAAATTTCCAGAAGTAGAAAGCTTTTTTCTTTTTTTTCTCATTGTTCTCTTTTTAAACCTCAGGTTATGAGGTGGTCTAATGTCTTGCTGTGTGCAAAGTTATTGGTTTCTGAAAAGCAGCACAGACAGTGATCCATACACATACTGTCAATTGATGGCAAATATTTAGTGTAAACAATTGGCTGCCATGGAGTGATTTGCCAAACTCTTTGGTATCTGAAAATATTACCTGAGAAGATTCAAACCCGACTCTAACTTTATCAATAGACATAATGTTTTCTCCCAAAGTATAGTTGATTAAAAGAACGGATGCTATCCTGACTGGCCCGTTTCAAACAGACATAGCAAAAGATGGGCAGTTTGTATTAAAAAACCCAGCCAGAAAAAATTATTCACTGCACATTTGAAAACTAGGTTGAAGGTCCCTTGTGAACTGAACCAACAGTCACAAGAGATTGATAAGAGCTCAGACTTTATCTGACGTTTTACTTGTGCCATGAGAAAAATACAAGGATAATCTGCCTAACAGCAAACGGGTGAGGAAAGCAGAAGAATCAAAAGAGGCAAAGCTGAACTTTGCACAGAAGGTAAAAAGGTGAAAATAAAGCATTTGGAAAGAATGAGGTGTAATTCAATTATACTTTCAGGTTCTTGATTTCAACACTGTATTTCTGCTTTTAGTCAACATCTATGTGCAGAGCGAGGCTAAACAAAAGAGTAAGAGAAGCTTGTCTCCTTTCACTCAAAAAATGTTACTGTTAATTTTGAAAATAAATGACAGCAATTTATCACTCCTCAATCAATATGTACAATAGCAGTGGCTAGCTAGGTTTTAAGGCAGTGAACATGGGTGGGAAATTTGTTCAAAACTGGAAAAAAAAGGAGAAAATTAATAACTGAAATTTGTAGGTTCCTTGTCATTCATGGCATAGAGAAACAGCACACCCCATTGTCTGGGAAACAGAACCACAGCACCTGGCCTGCAGTCACTTCTCAGGGGACTGGGTGCCTCTCATCTGGCTTTTGGGGAAAATGGAAGCAAGAACTGCAAGGATATCAGCATCCAATTCGTCACTGAAGGAGTACTACAAAGGTCAATGTCCCTGTGGGCCAGTTCTGGAGGGCGGGATGTGGAAAGCATTCCCCGCGGGTACATCCGTCAGTTGATATTGCTCATGTTTTCTTGGCTGCCAACTGTCTGGCACATAATTTAAAGATGCCTATGGCTGCTTCAGCCCTGGGCTACGTGCATGGCATAAGAGTATACATTGGCCAGGCTCCTGTGGGTACACTGCCTTTCTCAAAGAAAATGCGCCCCTGTTTTCCATGATAGCACATCTTCAGTGTCCTCTGCAGCACACACTGCTGCTTGCATGGGAGGAAGCATAAGGATGGACAGTATTTTGCACTTCTTCCTACCATTTTGCACAGATGGCAAGTGTTTATGCCTTTCCACACGGCTGCACACTGGACAAGATGATCAAGACAGATGATTTATAATGGAGCTCATTGGAGATGAGGTTCAGTCTACAGTGGCTTAATTTCACTGGGATGCCCATAAATAGGGGCTGTTCTTTGTGGTTGTCTAACAGCATCTCTTTGAAACAGCTTTGAGCCAGCCGCCATGTAACATATGTAGATTATAGACACATCTTTTATTGTTGTTGAGGGACTACGAATACTCCAGAGCTGTTTACATACATTTAGAGTTAGAACTGTGTGTGGATTACCACTTTTTTTTTTTCCTTTTTCCTCCACTGTCAGTTATTCAAAGATATCAAATGTATAAGATACTAGGCAATGGGGCTTGCCAGTTCCAAGCAACAAGAGAGATGGAGCTTTGGGAATAGTGAGTGGAGGGCAAAGGATCCTGTCAGCCCTGGAAAGAAAGCATGACATAAACCAACTTCTTCCTACAAAAGCCTAGAGCTGGACAGCCTGGTGTAATCTCCGAAGACTTTAGAAGAAAGTATGCGATTGAAGGCTGAAGGCTTGAGCACAAATCCAGAAGAAAACCTTTGAGATTTACCAACTAGTCTTCTTAATCATGAAGCAGGGGGGTCCTTTCCTCGTTTGTGGGTCCACTCACACTCCAAACAAATCTGAAGCCATTACAACGCATGGCAGTTGGTCAATAGTGTGGAAAAACCTCATTTACTGACTGGCCAGACAGTTTTAAAACCTTCAGATTTTTCTAAGTCTAGGTTATTAACTGTCTGACTGTAATCACATCTTCACCATAGGGAGCTTCAAAAGCTTTTCATTTGCATTGAATCAGTTGCCTTCCTCCCTGTCTTTTTCCCCCTGGAAATAAGCTTAAATAATTCAACAAACTGCACACATGGCTAGTGATTATTGAACCATTCTAAAACACTCGAGGCAAATGGACCATTATGTAGCGGGAATTAAAACTTTCCTTGCAGTCATTGGGAGAAAGATGTATACATATATGTGTATAATCCTTTTCACTCTCTCTCACGTGTATGCATGTGTGACAGTGTATGTGGACAGGGATATTTATAAATATTCCCTTTTCACAGAGACCTTGTGACTGTCCAGAAAAAAAATATTTGAAACGATGTTCAAAGACTGTATAAGAGATGACCCATGATAGATTATGGTGAGTATACTACATCTTTTTACTTATGCTTTTTCAGCATAGCATTTCTCTTTCATACTAAGTGTTTGTGTGCAGGAGTCATAGGATTCTGCTGATTAACTCTGTAAGCTACATAACACACTAGCTTGTATCCCTGTGTACTTATGTCACAAATGGGAATATATGAAAAAAAATCAAAGCAAATTGATGAGTTTAATTAATTATATGCCTTTTTTTTTTTCAATGGGTAACGATTTAAACGATCAAACTGAACTCTTCAGGGCAAGCAAAAAAGTAGTAGTAGTAAGACAACCTCAGCTCAAAAATAAAACAAGATAGCTTTTCACTGCCTAAAATGTCATGGTTGTATCCAATATTTCTAAACTGAGTGCCTCATCCTTTTGGCTTTCTTCCATTTCAGTATGGGTTCTGTCATTACTGCTCTGCAGGCACAGGTTATCAGACCATTAATCTCTCAGTGTTAGGGTTTTTATTTCCCACGACTCCATGACTGGCCAGCTTTTTAAGTTTGTTTTTTTTTTTTTTTAAATGGGAAATCTATGAAAGTGGCACATCATTCGTTACCTAAAGAGATGGAAACAAATTAATAAACAAATCTAACTCAGAAAACTCAAAGTATCAGTTTCTGTGATATTATCAAGACTAGATAACTGGAAAACAGGGAGGGACAGAGGGCCCCATAAGATAGCTGACAACATCAGCATTAGATTTGAGCCTAGTTAAAGCTTTTTATTTAAGTAAGGAGAAACCACTATATGGTGACACAGAACTTTTCCTATGTTCTAAAGACAAATAATACACTTGTTTTCTTGTTGCTTGTCATTCTGACATCAGTTATATGTGTGCATATATAGTGAAAAAGGATAAGAAATAATGTTGAGAAACTTAGTGTATAAGGTCATATCTGATTTGTATGCTAATGTTATGCTAACTAGAACAGAAACGTTAGTTTGCATAAGTACTAAAATCCAGGCAAAACTCCTTGGAACAATTCAACTTCTCCAAAATATAGGGGGACATAAGGCAAATATGGCATGCTACAGGCAGTGTTCACTGTGAATATACTGATAATGTATTCTAACTTTTAATGCAAATAAGATTTTTCATGAGATTTTTAATATAATTTCTTAATTTTTCCCAATAATTTTCTTCCTTCATTTTGCCTTTTTCCTTTGAAGAGCTGACCACTGTTCAGTCTCAATAACTTAAAGAAGAGTAGAATTTGACTGTTAAGAACTTGTACTGTTATGTTACTATCTGGTAAACATCCTATACTGAATAACTAAAAGGCATTTCCTCCATAAATCCTATACCTATAGGTTTTGGCACACCTGTAGAGAAGATTAGCTCTCACAGGTACCTTCTTGGTTTTTGGACACTATATAGCAACTGTATACAGAACCGATTAAAGAATTGTCTCCAGAATCCTCCTGACCTTTCCAGTCATGAACAAGGCAGGAGAACTGAATCATCTGTACTGAAACTCTTAGGAGTATTTTATGCCATTGTCTACCTGAAAGTGTTGCTGATACCATTGGAAACTTTGCCTAAGTGTTTATTAACAACAGACCATTTAGAAAAGTATGTATAATGATCTTTCTTAGCCATCTATTTATGTGTCCAGTTACGCTGGTACCAAATCATAGAATCGTTTAGGTTGGAAAAGACCTTTAAGATCAAGTCCAACTGTTAACCTAACACTGCCATCCCACCGCTAAACTGTGTCCCTAAGCACCTCATCTGCCTGGCTTTTAAATACCTCCAGGGATGGGGACTCAACCACTTCCCTGGGCAGCCTGTTCTAATGCTTAACAACCCTTTCTGTGAAGAAATTTTTCCTAATGTCTAATCTAGCCCTCCCCTGGTGCAACTTGAGGCCATTTCCTCTTGTCCTATTGCCCATTATGTGGGAGAAGAGACTTCAGTTAAGGTTTTTTCCTATACTAAAGACTGAGAAACCTCAGAAACAGGCAGTGGATCTCCTACTGAGTAAACTAATCTTTCCCTCTCACTCAGCTGGGAAAATAAGAGAGAGAGATAAATGTGTGAAGTCCAGGACCCGAGAACACTATCTTCCAATCATTGCTTTGCTAAATATATATGCACTATCGGTTGTGATACCAGAATTTGGAAAGAAAAGTAAGACTGGGAACCAACATAGATCTTCTCAGGTAATTGTTTTGTATTTAAATGTTTTATAAAGTTTAGCTATGGCTATGAACATTAGCATCATGTAACTGAAATAATAAGAAACAATTTATATCATGCCTATTTTAACTTTTAAAAGTGTTGTACTCCTGGGCATGCTAAATTAATTGCTTGTCCATTTCTGTTGTTGAACAATGTTGCTTGCTGATCACTAGAAATAAACCCTGCAATACTAATTTTCCAGCACCACTTTTATTTGATTGCATATGGCATATATCCAAGAAGTAGCACGTGTCTGAGTGTCTTCTCCATGGGTGAAATTCTTCCATAGGAATGGTTGCTTTGCAAAGCAGTTCAATGCATTGTGCATTTAATGGATTTTTTAAGTCCACTTTACCAACCTGCTGGAGATCAGCCCAACGCAGTTATCAATAGCCTGGGCCTGACAAAGGCTCCGGTATAGCAAGGGAAAGGAAATTCAGGCAGAGAAAAAGAGACATGACTGAGGACGCTATGTTACTGTGCTCTATTGTGATAAATAAAAAACACATTGATTTTAGTGTCAGGATTACATTTCATCACTGCATATTGGCGGATTGGCTTTTTAGAGCTAACACCATTGTGTGAAGCGATGGTTGAATCTAAATATTTGTTGTTTATAGAATTACTTTGTTAAAAATCACTAGAAACACTGTTATTCTACAGATGTTCCTGGATTTGAATTGGGCAGGTTCAAATCTGGAGGAAAGAATTATCAGAGTTTGCAGAAATATCACTACTGAGTAGGAGGATGGAGCAAAAAGGGAAGCATAGATTTGTGCTCAGGTTGTTGGCAAATCTGCATTAGCAGAAGTTAGGAAGAGTTAACAATCTACTGCCACACTGAAAATCAAAGCATGGGCTCCAACACTACCATCTTTTGCAATTTAGGCTTCAGCCCTTACTATGCTGGTATTTTGCTTGTTCTCACAGAACTGGGAGACCTAGATGCAATCAAGAAGGCTAATTATCCCTTTGTAGCTTTCTTCTGAGGCTCCTTCATATTTATACGCAGTGTTACTTTTCCCTGCCAGGCATCCACTCCACTCCCCTCACTCCCAACAGTCTCCGCCCTTCACGCTTTTTTTTTGTCCAGTCAGCTTGGATCTAGAGCTGGATGAGATTCAACCTGTCCTATAGCACAAGGACAAATTCTTGGCACTAAAACTATTCTGATGTTTACACCAAGTTTTGGACCACTACACTTCAAGGCTAAGCTGATCCAAAGCCTAGGAGCATGCCATATCCAGGGAGATGTAGCTAGCGCATGCTTGATGTGAAAGCGTAACTGTTATCAAGATCTACACACTGCATGGATTCTAACTCCCTTGTTTGTAATGAGATTGCCTGTATGTAAGACCAGAATTTGACACCCATGTGTTTTACCTCATGTAGCTGTCTGCTAAAAGAAATGGCTGAAAAAGGGTGTAAATAATGAAAACTCCCCAAGACTTCACGCAAGCTCTACAAAAGCACAAAGTTTGGAAGTTCACGAAAGTTCAATTAATTTTTCTTCCTCCTTCATCACTTCTGACTTTTGCATTCCTTTACTAGAAATAGAAAAGGAAAGCTTTATTAAAAAAAAAAAAAGAAGAGAGAAAAAAATCTAAACTAGTTTTGCAGAATAAAGAGATTCAGATTTTCCAGCCAAGCACCTGAATTTATGTGTGAACCCAAATTGCAACAGACTAATATTCATCTTACATTAGTCAGTAATACATGCCCTGTTGTGAGTTACTGGTTAATTTATGCATTACCTGTCGACATTATGAAGTGGAATTATACCTTGAGCACTGGTAGCTGAGATTTTCCAATGCTAAGCAGTAATGGAAATTGCTAATCCCAACTCATTTTGTCATGGGGTTCATATTATGCAGGCCCACACATTTTGCTGTACTCAGCAGTTCGACACAGTTCTTGTAACACCACTAAGATGGAAGAGTAAAATGTGTCTCTGTGCTCTAATATGGGATGCAATGTGATCTCAGGAAACAGTATCAAGCCATTCACAAATACACTTTTCTGAATTGTACCCTTGCCATTACACAGCTCCAACATCTGATGATGAGACAACTTCAAAATTCAGACATTCTTTATCTAAGCTGCAACTATTTGACCACTGGAAACAAACACACACCAATCTCAGAATCCTAGATCTGATTTTTGCTCCTCTGCAAATTGAAGGCAAACCTTCTGAAACCTATGAAGTTCTAATTTCCATGACTGTTAAAGAAAAAATTCTCAGTTTCTAGATACAAGATTTGGGAGGAAGCTCCTGCAGGGGGGGTTGGACTAGGTGACCTCTAGGGGTCCCTTCCAACCCAAAACATTCTATGATTCTATGAATGCTTAGGCTTTCTTCTTCTTTCTCAGCTCACTCAGACTCAGTTTTGGGGTTTGTTTTATACCATTTTAGCAAAGAAGGATTTAATCAGATTATATGTTAGGCGCAGTTGATTAATTACTCTGTTATTGAGGCAGGATTGTACAGGGTTTTAATGCTAAGAATCAGCTTCCCTAGTGCTACCTCCAGCCATCATCTGTCAGATTATGTTTCATTACTAGTCCATTCATTTTCCAGATAGCTCAGACAAATAGGGAGCCATGTTATCAAATGGTTCTTTTCATTTTGCCAATTATGGACTAACGACGTAACAAAAAGCAATAATTTCCTGTACTCCTATGCTACAGTGTAAAACCAGACAACACTCGCAATTCCCACTTAGCAACAATTTCATGCACAGCCTAAATTAATAAACTGAGAATGAGTTGGTCCTTAGCAGTCTTGGAAAAGTGCATGTAAGGAAAGGCACAGAGGCTGTGTGGGTTTTTTTAATTTGCCTAACCCTATTTCATTGGTAAACACGGTGGGGTGCAGCTTTGTAGTGTCTCATCTGGAAATGTGGAGGTTTTGTCGTCGCATATTTAAACAACAGAAACAGAATCAGGGCAAAAAATTTGAAGAAAATCCTGCTGCTGTTTGTTGTAAAAAAACCACTAACCTTCCAGAGCAAAAAGGATAATTTATTAAAATTTGCCTCTTAAAATATTTGGAAATGTGCTTTGCTGTCTTTGTATTTCCTTGTTAGAAGCTAACTTCCTCAAACATCTGCTGAAAGATGGTTATTGCTGTTGGAATTGATTCATTAAAGAATGTCTAAATGATGAAATTTCAACAATTTAAAAAAGATATCACTGTTTTGACCTCACGGTAGTGCACTATTGTAGGTTAAATAATCTAATTCACTACTATACATCTAGAAATAAACTTGTTTTCCTTTGGTTAATTGTCTGCTTGTCTGCTTAACTGTTTTCCAGCAGTGCACATCTTGGTATGAAATATAAGAGTAACAATAAAGAAAATCAGGTTGTTTATATACGCTAGAGAAATATTTATCTGGAAAAAGATTCATCACAGAGACTGTCTGTCTGCTTCTTGATTTTGAACATGAAAATTAGAAAATTGAGTGTTGTTTTTGTAGAGATAAGATTTCACATTTATAAGCCTAGGGCACCTGCCCAATTTGTAAAAGTGCTGAGCATCTGAAAGTCCCATTGCCCTCAGATGTTTTGTTCTGATATCACCTGAGACTTTGATCCAGCGACAATTTGCATTTTGCATACTGCAAGAGTAATCAAAATGTACGAGTTATCAAAATCGTATCATGACATGCAGCAAGCCAAATGACAAAAGGATAAAGTAATCACAGCTAACTGAATTATTGCCATTTTATTTTTTTTTTCGTTTAGGTTTCTCAATAATATTGTTTCTATAAAGAGGGAAATTTCAGAAAGAAACATTAGAACTTCCGAATTTTCTTTAAAGCAAAATCTTTATAATAGTTCAAAATGCTGTTTTTAGACTCTTTCTTTCCCCATCTTTTTTCCATAAATTGTGATAATGTTCTGCAATTAGCTTTATACTGTCTTTTAGAAGTATATATTTTTCAGCATTTTCCAATAACTTTCTAAATTAATGAATTATGACAGCAGGAAATGTGACATTAAAAATACTTTTAGAAAATTTTAATGAAAATTATTTTTAAATCTTTCTTTTCCAAACAATTATGTTTTCATGGGGTTTGCTTGGGTTTTTTGGTCAAGATCTGCACACAATAAGATGCTGGCATTTCTTGCTGGAGATTTTCTTCTCTTTTATCTCATGGCCTTTGCTGTCTGAATTACTGAGTTAACATCATAGAGATAATAGTTTGAGGTATTTAAGCAGACAAGACCATGCAAAACGTAGGTATAAAAGAAACAGAGTAGAGAACCAAAGGCACTGGGAGGGAGTGAGGGAAGATGAGATTTCTCCACAAGAAATACCTGAGAAATAGGAGAGACAAATGGATGCATGGGCGAGATCCCCAAAGGGCATTATTTCACAAAGAAATATATCATCAAATTTGTCAAATGCAATTGAACAGCTATGGATGAAGACAGACGAGAGGTCCTGGTTCATCTAAGAGGGAGCAAAAGACCTTGACAAAAGCAAATACAGCAAAATGCCTGAGGATGGGCATTATGAGAAGGATCCAGAAAGAAAGTTAATGGGCGAATGGTCCTTCCACGTTACATTAGTGGAATAGTTGCTGTGACTAGAGTGAGAAAGCAAGGAAGAAACTGCAGAAGGGAAGAGAATGACAGGGCAAATGAAAAAGAAAGTAAGGAGCAATAACGGGAGAGATCTCTGATCACTTAGGAATTTGTGTGCTGTTCTTCTAGAGGTAGTCATGTCCAGCGCAAGGAAGAGAAATATACAAGGAAGGATCTTGTCTGAATATAATGAACAAACTGCTGGTGTTGGAGTTAATATCTTCAGGAAGAAGTCAAAATAGAAAGATGGATCATACATATAAATTCTATAATGAGATGCAGTGTCTATGGTAGACAAGAATCAGGATAATCAAATAGGGATTTCTTGTCATCTTACCATATTCCATATCCATAAAGCCCCATGGGGAAAAATAGCACCCCCTTAATCTTTTATGGCCTTTGGATAAACAGAAAAATCCTCTCATCTCTGCTTCTAATCCTTCCCTGTTTCCACTGTCACATTCACCAATAATGAGGATTGTGGGCAGTAAGAAAAGGGAAAATGCTGAAAGCTTGGCAGAGGCACATACTGTATGCCTTTGCCTTGAGAGGGAGACAAAATACTGCAGGCTAGGTATAAAGGGCACTGGGAAAGATTGGAAGTTATTTTTCCTCATTTTCTGGGGAGCATAAATCATCAGTGACCCCATGAAAATTGGTGGTGCTCCCAGGAGCACCTTTCATGCATACAGCCACTAATAAGTGTGGCTGGACCAGAGGTTCCTTTTGCTCAGAGGTTCCTACAGAACAGCAGAAAGGAGACATGTAGACTTTTTTTCTGCACCATCCTATAGACACTTGGGCTTCATCTTTCCCAAGCTTTCCTTTGACCAAAGGAATCTAGTCCATTCTGAAATAAAATAGTGCTGGAAAAACAAATTAACAAACAAAGCCAATGAGAAATCCTCTTTTGTTTCTTTAATAGGTAATAAAAAAAGTTTCAGAACATGATCACACATTTCTCTACATTCCAGATTACTTGTGGTCCAGTTAGTTTTCAATAAATATACATCTCACTCATTCTTCAGCAAACAGTAGAATTTCTATCATTTAACAGTGAAAACTCTGAAAAAGCATTCCACTGTGTTGTGATTATAATAGTCTGTGTAATAAGCTACCTGAGTTCATTGGACAAGGTATAGTTCCAAATCATGACTACAATTCATATGGCACAAGGGCTACAAGATCAGTTATTCAGCACACATTTTTTCGACAGCTACATGGGGGACTGATTTTTCACTTTGCATTTATTTTAGGCCTGTACCTGTTTAGCTGTAAAGTCTTTTTACCTCTCCATTATAATGTCCATATCTTTTCAATATATCCTTTTACTGCTCCAGTCAGTGGCCATGAGTAACTCAGCATTATACAAGAAGTGGGGTAAAAGCATATTAGCTGGAAAGTCTTGCCATAAATATGCCATACAACAAGAGGTTTCAATATAGATTACTTTTAATTTGAAGACATGATAGTAGCCGCTAAACAGTGAACACAATGTAATGCCCCTCTCAGAGAGAAGTATGCAATTAATTCCTTCAGATTTGCCATTCTGAGTTTCTTCAGAGCCCCATCAGAAAGAGCAGCCATAGGAAGACTGAATACAGATCATTCTAAACTGCGAATTTCAAAGTATTTACTTATAATTTTTGCAAGTACTATTTCACAAAACTGAAATTAATATCAGTACAAATATCTTTCTTCCCAAGCTAGCTTTGCATTTTTATACATGGTTGCATGATCTGGAGTAATTGCAACTGAAGGAAAAATTATCAAAGAATTGGATAAGATGTTATCCAAAATAGCAGCCTTTTGTACTACCAAGGAGTGTGCAGACTGATAAGACTGGGTTAGAGAGACCGGGGAAGTTTACATAAATGAAAAAAGGGGGTCTATAGAAGTGCATAGGGATGTCTTCCCACTCATTATTGAGAGGAAGATTTATTTATTTTCTGAAGAGAAATGATGGGATTTGAGAGAAGGAGGACTGAAGAGACAAAGATGGCACGAAAGTTGACCTGGATATTGGAAGGACAGCATGATCAAATAGGAAGAGGTGATTTAGTAAAAATTGTTAGGAGTTCATTTGAGACTACACACAGTATTTGCAAACTTCAATGGCTAATTAAACATCCAAACAACACATTTGGAGACAGATTCTCCTATTAGTTAATATTCTTTCCTCTGCCCAGAAACACCTTTTGTTCCATATGAATATGTATTTCAGTGAAGATACAGAATATTTAAAACTCATTAATAATCCCTGAAAAGCTATTTAAATGCGAGCATTATTAAGCCATTCTTTAACACAAGAGTGCATTACATGTCTGGCATAAGAGACAAATCAGATGAGCTCTTAGCAGCTTCAATGCTGTCAAACTCTTTTGTGAGAGCAATGTTACTGAACTGACTCTACACAATTTTTGTAATAATACAATACAAGTGTAGATTTAATGGGCAATTTTATTAGCAGAAGAGAATCTTTTTGACTGTAACAAAAACAAATGTCTTCCTTTTGCCAATCATAGCACTTTTTTTCTTAAAACTGCATGAAGATCTGTGTTTTGTTACTCACTTTCCATTGAAAGAAGATTTAAGATACTCTACCTATTCAGAGTTATAGCATTAGGAATTCAGTAATGGCAGATGAAATAAAAGCCATTGTACAGTAATGATGTTATCAAATCGAACAGCTTTTCTTTCAGAAATCTCTTCAAAGTTTGTTAACTCAGTGAAGAAACTTGGAAACTAATCCTAATCACTGGACTTTTTTTTTCAAAGACATTTCCTCATTGAAATAATGGCAAAACCTCAAATCGCTAACCAGGGCAAAGACATGGAATGCAGTCTTTCACAGGCTGCTTCATTTCAAGGTCCTATATATGCAGATGATTCTGAAAGTATCTCAATTATAAAAGGATGATACTGAATATATGAAATGGGGAAGGTTTATGGCATTTTGTGGTCCTTATTTCTAAAACACAGGAAAAAATTATAAATGCCAGAAATGCAATTAAAAGTCTGCATGTTCATATGCAAGTACACAATATGCAAACAAAGGTATAAGAGGGTATATGAACCCCTAGTTAGTCAACAGATTACTAAGGACACTGTTAAACAATAGTATGCATTACAGCTTTTAAAATATCTTTTTTTAAATTAAGCTTTCCACTTTTTCCAGCATCTGTCCTTGTCCTGTCTCTGTTACTTCTTTTTTTTCTTTCTGTCACAGGAGTCTTGATTTCTTCTTGAAGTTGATCTCTTCCTTTCCCCTAAAGATAATTTTCATTATTTCTCCCTCCTAGCAACATTTGCTCCAATCATCTGTTCTAGGTATTTCTTCCTTCTCTATATCCTAGGGACTCCTCAGGCTTCTATGGAAGTAACTTGTTATTAATATAATTTTGCCAGTTCTTGCTTAGCTTTCGGACAGTAACAGTGGGGTAATTCTTGAACCTTAAAAAGAAATTACAGAAAAAACATTGCTGAAAAACTAGAGTACAATTGGGAAGTAAATATAGGAAGGAAAGTAAAGTACTTAGATGTGGGAGGGCAGAAGATCATAATGGTGTTGGAAAGAGGAAATTTATTTAAAAGCAGACATAGGACATCAAATGTCTTCAGCTAGGGGTTCCTGAAGGTTGCTTTTGAGGTGATGATGTATGTTCATAAAGTCCTCCTGAAAGCATTAAATCTGAACTCAAACACAAAGGCTGACTAGAGAAATTACTTACCCCAACCTTAAAATGAGAACCTCTGATCTCCCAGAATTATTCAGAGGAGGCTAACACAAATTTTCCTAGGCGTATAGGGAATCAGGGAAAACTGGATACATACTGACTAAGGCCTTGGAAAATGTCCCATGCGCTGGGGAACATTACTGCACTGGTAGCTGTTGAAGTGAGTGGCGCCTTATGTAGATGAGTAATTTCTATTTTAAAATCTTCTGATCATTGCTGACTACAAAAGTTGGTTGCAAAACAATAACAGTGCCCAGATTTCTTTGAAGGTCTAACTGTAAAGATAACAGTTCATACTGCAACCTGCAATCACTTTATATTGCAAGGCACAGAACTCCTCAAAATTCAATGTTCTGGTTGGCTGAAGACTTTTCTTTCTCAAAGCCAGAATGGTTAAAACAATTACTTTAATTTCTGCATGTTGACTTCTTCAAATCTGGCCTGCAAACTCAGTTGTGGAGAAATGTGGAGACACTTGTATTCTTGATTCTTCTGGTAACACAGTTTTCACAGGTGGGAAAAAAATAATGAAAGAAATTACTGGAAAATCTTTATTTTCCAAGCTTTCTGTATGACATCTTTCAGGGGCTTTGGCCTCTCACACAAACATTTAAAACCAAGAAAAAAAAATCCAAGCCCACCATTGAGAGGATGGATTAGATTCCAAGAAATGCAAATTTCTTAAATTGTGTAATCTGCATTACTTAATAGAGCAGGGAGCCAATTAAGAACAGTCCCCTATTCAGTTTAATTAGGCTAACTACAGGTAAGGGAATCATATAGTAAAGGGAGGGGCATTCAGTAGAGAGACTCTCTCATGCAGCTCTTTCATGTCTGTCTCCTCCACTGTGACAGGGCTAAAGATATCTAGTGCTTGACTTTCAACCTTTCAATGCCAGAAAGTAAATGAATCGCACACTTTATATTATCAAGAATTTGAAATAGTAAGCCTCAAGTGGAAGGAAGGGAGGCAGCTGATATGTTCATTCTTTCAAATCAACAACACTGCCATGCTATGTATAAGTTTCAGCTCCCTTATATGCTTACATGGTCAACAATCTCATACAGTTCTTTTGTAGAGTGGCTAGAGAAGAAAAAAAAAAGTTATTTTGTGCTCTGAACTGCATTCTAATGCCAAATTAGAGTGTACAGCTCATGTTACCAAAGCTGGGAAAGAAACAGAGTTGGGGCAAGTGAGGTCTCCTTTTCAAAGTTCTCCATCAAAGTATGTGTTACATGCTTGCATCATAGCTCCAACGTTCGCTCTTCTTATTGGAGAACTCTGAATCTATGTCCCTCTACTTTGCTGAAGTGTTGATAAGTGCAGATGCTCAGACTGTGGGGAGGTGGACAGATAGCAAGTTAGAAAGAAAAAAAACCAAACCCAAAAGAAAAGATAGAAATAGCCATAAATATTTATTAATAGAAACGGGGGGGGGGGGGGGGGGGAGGAAAGAGAGGAAGGGGAGAGAATTTATACTGTGACAAAGTTAATAAATGATGGTACAGTCACCCACCCCAAATCAACAGTCACCTTGAGCAGTTCGATAAACTCTGTCTCCCCATTTTATTATCATAATACTTAGTCTCAGAATTTTTAATCTGCTTATGCTGAGAACACAACTTTGAGGAAGGAAAGCAATGTTTACAGATGGAGAAAAGACCCTTTCACTTCTGTTTAATCTCACTACAGTAGCACTGAAGACATTTTTTCTTTCATGCAGCATTTTGTCTTTTCTGTTTCTGTCACCACCACAGGTTTTACAGGCAGAACATCTCATGATCTAAAAAGTCCTCTCAAGCAACAGAGGCCACGTAAATTCTTGCAGGCTCAGGAATTTTCTTCATTGTAGGAATTAACACACACATAGGTAGGTAACGTACACTCAGAAGGCTCGGCAAGGTACAAGACAGCACTGACAGTGCCTGGGAGACGGGATCAGGTTGGACACATTGCTGTGCTTTTGCCCTGCTACTGTGACAAACATTTCTTGCACCAATGTGTACATGAGACATGATGCATGCATAGCACAAGCTTTCCCTTCTCCTACTTCCTATCAGCTACCTTTCTGAGCCTCAGGATTACATACAGAGTCATTTCAAAGGGTCAGCTTCTGCTTCCATTTACAGAACAGGAAACTTCCTGTTAATTACATGGGAAGTATAATTGAAAGTCTAATGAGTGCACAAAGATCCTTACTACTAACTGTGTTCATATTCACATACTCCTTGCTCTTCTGCTTCTCTTCCTGAGTCAGAGCTTCTTTAATGAGACGTTATCAATAAAGTGCTCAGATCTTTAGCTAGCATTAAGTTATGCCTTCGAGCTAGTCCTCATTTTATACTTTATGATGATTACAGGCTAACGGTCAAGGTTAGGTAACCAAAATCATACAATGTAACCCAAGGATACTGCCCTTACAAATTTCTGAGAAAAGAAACCACACAAACAAGAAACCATATACAAAAGTGGCCTATTTTACCTTTTAATAACAATGCTGATGTCAATACCGAAGGCAGCTGTATGCATAATTTTAGATTTTTTCCTTGCCTGCTGAAAATACCCGTTCCTATATGCAATGTTAATAGTAATGTCAGTAAAATATCTGATCATATTTGGTATTCTTGCACAATTAAAACTTGTAGTATCTGCTTTACTGTAGAAGTTCCAAAAGAACACCTTCGCAACCTGTCCTAAGACAGAACAGGATAACATTTCATGGTGTAAAACTTACAGCAGGACCTCTGTTAATGTGTTTTCCTCAGCTATTAAGAATCAGTATATGCCAGCATGCAGTACTTTCTGACTATGCAAGACACAACAGAAAGTTTAAGAAAAAATAACGAATGACAAGGTTTCAGTTCAATTCTATGAACAAAAAAATATATACTAGCTAAAAAAAAAAAAAAAAGTGCTTTTATGACTGATTCTCTTTTGAATCTCTCACTAAGTAGACCTAGGAATCAAAACAGGAATAAAGATTTCTAATCCCCAAGAAAGACATCCAGATGCACATCAACAGCATTCAACATTCAGAGGGCAGCTGGTAAACTGGATTGTATTCTTTTTGAAAAACACTATGACAAAGTTGTTTATTCAGCAAAACAAACTGTTCCTTGTGTCCGTTAACAAGGCCGGCTTTGTGCAGCACAGAATTCTGCTGTGCTGACTCCTGTTTGGAACCATTTCACACTAATTAGAAATAAGAGAAAAGGCTGTGTTCATAAACAGCCCAGCTCAAGACCTCTTTCAAACCACTCTCTCTGAAAATTAACTCAGTTGTAACCCTCTATGAATAACAGAGTTGCACAAACAGGATAGGGAAAATATATTTTTAATAATTGTGAGCTTGCTGTGCAAAATGCCAATGAAAATTTTATATAACACTACCCAAATCATATGAAATTATGAACTCTAAAATGCCATGCATTTCCATCTTCTAAGGTTACAACCAGAGTGATTTTTGAAGTGCTCAGCAACAATGGGAAGATGCAATGAATAAAAGAGTTACTATCATGAAAGAAATCAAATAATTGAATGATGCACTAAACATGATTGTAGGTCTGTGTTTTACTTATATATGATTATTATGGAATAGTACACAATCAGTAAAATAGGAATGGGAATATCAAAAACATTTTCATCTGGAGGACAAAAAGGTAATAAAATAGAGAAGTTCCTTCAACATTAACAGGAAAAAAGTATGCTGAAATATTAAAACATAAACCTCACAGTGTCATATAGGAAGTGTTTTCAGGGAATAATTATGCACTAGGGAGACTTACTTCTAATTTCTATAGGCATCTTGCACTTTAGGCAGCATTTGCTCATGGAAGTAATCCCCCTTAAATCCATGGGCCTACTTGTGGAGGTGCCAGATGTCATAAATCAGGGCTGCAGTGATAAGCAGTAGTGCTTCTCAGCTCTCTATATGGTAGCAAGGTGTTACACATGAGATATGTACATTTGCAATACTTTCTATTACCAATTATGACAAAAGAAATTTAGATGGTTAGGACACAAAATTTTTCAGCATCTTATACTTTTCTGATTTTATCATAAAACTCAGTTGCTAGAGTTAAACGCAGATAGCAAAAGTATGTGCTTCAGAATGCATATGAAAAGGGAGAAATTCTAAACCTATTTAGAAAAAAAAATAGTCAAATCCCACTACAAAATATCTTGAAAATTATTTGGCATGAATCCAGTATTTTTTAATGTAGTTCGGTCTCATTTCTAAAATCTGAAAGAACAATAACAAAAAAATAAGTGGGGAAAATAGATTTCTTCAGGGGACAGGAATGATTTTTAGCTTGTGATTTAATTGCTCTATACCAGATTTCTGTTCTAAAATCAGACCTGCATCTGAGATATAGTAAGAGCTATATTTCTTGTACCTGCATAATAAATATAAAATATAAATGATAAACACAGGTAGGAAGAAAAATAATATCAGTGAGGCTCTTGCTAAGAAAGATATTACTGTCTGGAGTTAACATGCAGCACTCCCAAGTGTTTTCACCTCTCACGGCCAATCTTTTTCTTACTGCACCCTGTTCTTAAGGAAATAAAGATATACGCAATCGCTCTTATGATGACTGTAGTGTTACATTGCATGGCACCTGTGGTCTCAGTTTCAGGATTGTTTGTAAAATTAGTGGAGGATGAGTTCTATTTCCTAATGAAGTTTGAATATCTTCTTTGCTTTACTTGAAAACAAAACTGGTCTTTTGACAACTTGTCAAAATGAACTGAGTTTCCTTTCAAGGATCATAAAGAACTAGAATAATTTCTAGCTCCCACATCCTGTGATTGAAAAGACAGTTCTAACTACTTCAGCTTGGTCATAATAGGCGGACTGAATTGAGGGGACAATATGTCACTCCTCTAATGCTTGTAAGAAATGAATTCTGAACATCCTGAATTTACATTCCTAAAGTTGTCAGCATTAACTTAAGCAATAAAATAGTCTGCAGGTAGGAACTGTTTTCTTGTTTCCACAAATATGAGTCTTTTCTACATACTATTTTCATGTCTCTAAATAGTGAAAAGCATTAGAGATGATCACCCCATGTTCTTTTAACTCAATTTTCCACCTAACATAATAAATTAATAATAGGAATTTTTAAACACTAAAGCCCAATCAAATTTCATGAGGGTCATGCAGTTCAAATTTGGGTTTTGTGCTCTGATGAATTGATAGCATCAAATCACAAGAAGTTTTTGGTAACTTCATAGAAGAAATTTCTTTTCTATAGAAATCTAGGATACAGCTTACAGTTTATTGTTACTAAACGTGGTTAATGTAGTAGAATTCCTTCTGTGAATATTTTAATTGGATGTTAGTATGTTTTCTGTTTAATTTAGCTTTGATTTTAACCAGAGAGAGGCTCATAACAGTTACAGCTTTCATGCTTCGCATGATTTTTAATTCTAATCTGCGAGCTGTAGTTTATCTACTAAAAAGTACTGCAGATCTTTATCTCCATTTTACCTACTTTTTTTAATTTTCAGATTTCATCATTCATTTCTATTTTGCAATACCAGTACTTTTTTTTTAATGTGTGAACTCTGTTTTTTTTCTGAAAAAAAACCCCAAAAACCAAAAAACCAAAACCAAAACCCTCAAAAAACCTCCCCAAACCAAAAATCTATGCACTCATTTTCTTTTAAAGCCAGGCAAAAAAAACCCAAAAATGCAAAATGGAGAAAAATGCTGCTTCAAAATGTTCACATTATGACTTTCCAAAGAATGTCTGAAGAAAAGGTTAACTACACAATGCAAAAAATAGTTTGATAGTGCACAACTATAACTGGAATACATTTATCAGTAACTGCATCATTTCCATTAAATATTTTTGTTTGTCTAAAGGTGAGAAAAGAAGCATTTTAGCAAGCCAGACTTTGCAGACTTTCCAAAAGACTACATTTTGCCTACAGTGTTTATCTGTGCTGTCTGTGACCAGTGGAACTCTGGAAAGTTTTGCCATTTTCAGAAATGTTGACCTGAATGAAATATCATCTAGAATGGTATCAACAGCTGGTCAGAAATCTGTGGTCAGTTCTACTTCTGATATTTTTGAAAACACTGTCCTCTACTGGTTGTGACTTTGGAATTGAATACTCAAGAATTGCATTCTTCAATGACAGGTCTCCACAGGCAGGTCAACAGTGAATGAAAAACACCTGTGAAGATGAAAAGTGCTCATTATTTTCAATATTGATATATGAACTGGCTCTGTGACCATCATATACAACCTTCTCGGATGGAAATAACCATTAGTAATAACCAAGAATAACCAATTCAAACCATGATTATTGTTTCAGCCTCAGTTAGTTTTTATCCTTTCAGTGTTCCCCTTTTATCAGTCTGTTTTTCCTAGAAACAGTGATCCAAAAATCCTTGCAAACTCCAGACTGGAGCTTCCAGTAATAATATTTATCCCACATTTTAGTACAAGGTTGATCCTCTAGGGGACTCTAGCATGTTCATAACCAGGTAGTAAAAAGGTACAGTTAGTTCTCGAGGGTGATAGTGCAGGCACCCAAATTTCAAGCTCTTTTTTGACTATTTCTACCAGGTATTTTGCAATGTAAGAGAAACCATAGAGCAGCAAAAGGCCAGAGTTTTAAGGCTTTTAGATGAAAATCTGTGGAAATGACCATTGTTTTTCATCAAGAAATGGCCCAGGTAAGAACAGAGTGCAGAACATTGCTATAATTCCATGTCCCTGTTCTGATGAGGAGAACACAGTTTAGAGTCTCTATGGACTTACAGATTTGCTAATAAGAAATTGCTGTATGTATTTCACATGAAGGAGCTTTTTATTTGTTATTGTTATTTCTCTACTGCTATTATCTTTCACTTACCACCTGGCTTGGACTTAAAGTAGAGAATAAATCATCAGGAGATCTGCTAGTTCTGAAGTCAGTCTTCAAATCTCTCCTAGGAATCTTTTGTGCAAATACTGAATTAAGAACTTGAGCATTTTCATGTCCTTGTTCATTCAATGGATGGTTTCATTGCAGTTTTCTAATGACCCATCTAAACTGTAATTCTCCTTTTTCATGGCATACACATGGATAAAATTGGAACCAGTTTTCATCATGTGGCTGACTTTTCCTATTGATTATATTAAAGTAACCGGGCAGTCCCGTTAGAGAAAAAGCATGTATAAATACAGATCAGTTACATTCCTCCTGACCGTCAAATGCTTTCCCTGATCTAATTATTTTCAACCTTTTACAGGACATCAGTTCATTATACCACCAAAAATCCAGTTTCTGGCATGAAAATTGTTTTAAGACCACTATTTCCCATTCTTTGTTAACTGAATACATTTTGCTCAGAATAAAAGTAACACAAAAAAGTATTGGCTGTATAGAAGTCCTTTGTTAGTGCTTTTGAACTCCCTAGTTGTGGACTACAAAGAGTCCAACGCGCTGCCTCTCACCACCACAGAACAGAAGCGCTGAGCGCTGCCTTTTTTTTTTTTTTTTTTTTTTTTTTTGGATCTTGATATACAGGATACATTACTGAGTGCCTATAAAAAGGTTTGTGAACCTTGATGGAAATCAGAGGTGAAAATGACAGTTCAAATGTCTGGTCTGGGTTTAAAAGATCTATGGTAATGTATTTTTACTTATAACAGATACTGAGAAGGAAAAAAAAGAGCCAGCAAAGCAGTGTTCAGAAATACATTCTTTCTCTGCTCCTGCCCTTTCCCTGAGCTGTCAAACCCAGAGCATTCTCTGAAAACTAAAGTGATTCTAGGCAGGTTACCAATATATGTTATTTCTTATTAGTTATCTCCTTAGGATATCACTAAGACACAAAGCCTATATGATTCTTTTTAGTGACAAACAATGAGTCAGGATCTGTGCTGGCTTGAAACATGTGTCATTCCTGAATTTCAACGCAATGGCCTGGAATGGATTTTATTTCATTTTCTTTTAACACTTCCTATTTTATGCAGGAAGCTTTATAGAACAGTTAATCAGAAGGAAAGCAAGAATGGGGTGGTTAATCAATTAATATTTGAATAGATTTTGGCAACTGACATTTAGCTTTATACTTCAAGAATAAAATTACAAAACTTAGGAAGGAAAATCTTTGTTCTATTATTTCCTGTGAAAATTAGTATCCCTTAAATTCAGTTCCCATCATGAAACACCACCTGGTTCAATTTTCTTCCACTCAGCCAAACTATTTTTACTGAACATGGGATTTCTGACAAAAATAAAAACAGTTCTGTTTTGCAAAATTCCTTTTCCATTCCTTTGAATAGTTCTTTGTTAAAAGACATTAACACTAAAATGATTTCTAGACCATTTCTAGTTTCTTATTTTTTACCTTCGTGTACTGGCAAACTTTGTGGTAGATTTATAATCCATTGAACTCTGAAGAGGGAAGAGCATCAAGAGTGTTCAAAGTGCAGGAACTATACCTGCTGTACAAATACTTATCATTCACACAGCTCATTATCCGCTCAAAAAATAGTCATGGTAATCAGTGGTAGATGTTTCCCAATCATTCTCAATGGACGGCCTGTCTACTGAGACTCCAAATCTCTTTTGGAAATAATAGGAGAAAGACAATCACTCACTGTCACCACAATCATGCCCCTTCGTTAGAAGCACATGGGTACTCTGCATGATCTACATTTTGAGACAGGCACAAGTTGCAATGTCAACTTTTTCAAACTTTCAAACTTTGGAGGAGTTTGGGTGCATGATTTAGGCTTAGCTTGTAATGGAGATAGCTCTCAAAATACCAGGTCAAGAACATCAAAAGTACATCAAACTTGGTGCCTAGTTTTTGCTGGTTTTAGTAGAGCACATATGGAAGTGTACCACTTACTATTATATTTACTATGTATTTGAAGCCCATTGTGGGTACTGCATAGCATATGAGTCTCATTAGAAGGGATGAGGATGACCGTCAATAGTCAATGAATATAGCAGTGATTGTATAAACACAGGCCCAAGCTCAAGTTGTTTATAACTGTGACTTTAGAAGACCAACAGTGACAAGTCTTTAGCACAGAGATGTTTGAAAATTAATGACAGACAAATAAGGCCTTATCTATTCAGACAGCTTAATGTTAATAAGCTTGGGTTAGAATTTACAGTCCACTAACTCCTCCATATTAAGAGCACCTTTATGTGAGGTGCTTTTAAGGTAGAATAAGTTGCTTCATGCTGTTTCCTCACAGGGAGTTAATGCAGAGTAACCAGTGTACTGTAAATTTGCACCCCAGTTTACCATGGAATAACTTCTCTGAGTAGATAACTCTTAAAAAAAAGTAGGGAAATCAACAGCTAAGGCTCAGTAATTAGTATGAAAAAAACTATTCAGGGTCTCAAAGTATCTCATTCTTCTCTTTTTGCCTATCTTTATTCACAGCTTTTTCTGTGGGATGAGTTCTGGTTGCAGATTTGCCATATAGTTATTCCTCTCAAGATCCTAATGGTTACATGCAAAAAAAATTGACATCTCCAAGAAAGAAAAAAACAATGCAGCTTTGCGTTTGTAATTGGTATTGGAAGTGCTTATTTCCTGCTCATAAAATGTGTCATCAAGTCAAAAGGTGGGAAGTCTTTCATCCTACTTAAATGATAAACTCACTACAAACAAAAAGGTGATGAATAACCAAACACAATCAGTTTAAATTTGTTTTCAAACAACTCAGAATGAAACATGCTTCCACAGAGTCATCAAATCATTGCAGGAAGAAAGGAAGCATTAACAGAAATCTAATTCTCAAGTGTGGATAATTCACAAGCAGGCATAAAATAAAGCTAAACTTGGCAGAGAGTGGGTCTGAAATCTGCGTGTTGAAAAATCATGTATTCAACCAATCCAATCATTGTTACATTGAAATTACGTTTTTTAAGTGGTCACTGCATCTTTAAAGCCACAGTTGAACAACAATTGCTCTGTTTTGTACCACTTCAGGGAAACATAAGCAAACCCACTAGAAAAGAGGTCATTAAAATGCAAATGAAAATTCCCAATCACCTGAGCACTGGCTTTTCTCTTTTTATTTTTTTTTTTCTCAGGACCAAGAGTTAAGCAAGATCGAAAGAGCATTTGAAATGCTAGATTTTAAGAGAGGAAACTGGAAAAATAACTACAGGTCTGGGAAAAGTTGTTGCTTTACAATTTGTATTTTCTATAGTACAAAGAACAAACTACGGCAATTAATTCATTTCTGAAGACAGGACATTTCAACAGGCAGCAAATATATGTATTAAAATAAAAATAATAAACCCCCCCCCAGTGAACACTCCACTGCTAAATGAGAATAGAAATCAATATCTTTCCTCTTACGACAAATCTACCTTATGAGGACAATAGCAAGTGCCAGGGCCAACAGCATAGTCTTGTTTACACGAAGAAGTTTTTGAACTATAAGGATACCAAAGACCTTTTTAATACCGGGCAAACAGAACTGACAGACCCAAATATCTGAGAGGAGGAAACCGCTCTGAGAAGATGACATACCAAAACCTGAAGTCAGACACATTTTATGTTTCTGTTATCTCTTTTCTAAGAATATTCCACACTTCACTGGACTTGCCTGCTGGTAGCAAGCAGAGGGCAGCATAGCAGGAAAAGTTGTGTCGAGCCCAGAGAAAGTATACAACAAAGGACTCAGGTATTCCCTGGAGGCACTGCAGCTCTCTAAGCATTTACAAACTCATCATCATCATAAAAAATTCAGCATGCATTTCTCGAGGGGCCTTTTGGGCCAGAAAATCGGTGGGATAAGGGAAGATGAACTGTTTTCTCTTCCCATCCTGAGCTGTTGAACTATCTGCCCTGTGAGGGCAAAGCAGCTGGAAAGGTTATAGAAGGTGTTTTCTTTGGGACTGCAAGAGGTATTTGAGGCCTGTGTTGAACCATGGACACTGTATGGGATGCAGGAGTGAGTGGCCAGCTTGTGAGGTTGTGCTTCAGAGAAAGATCTTTAGTCTGGGATGGCATAGCAGCTGCAACAAACCAAGCTAGTCACAGGCTATAGCAGAACCCTACTCTAGATAGCTGTCTTAAGGAAAAATTGTGAGATTCATGTTTGTGCAAATTTTCATATTGACATTAAGAGGAAACAGTGTATCAGTTGAAGTTTTTTTGTTCTGGTCTGTTTAATGTGATTTGGGTACCACTGATACCCTGTAATGTTGAACTTCCTGGTATATAAGGGCAATACAGAAAGAAAAGCTAAATAGTAATTTTGGACAGAAACAGTGCAATTGTAACAACCCTTCATGAAACTGCTCCACCTGCTGAGAAAAGAAAGAAGGTAAACAAGGGATAGTTATAATAAAAATCCATCTTTCAGCCCTCTAGCAGCAATTAAAAAATAATTAAATTAATTAAAATAATAATCGTAAGTATATCAAATACAGACAGAAAACAATTTAACAATTAGGTATGAGAAGATAAATGAGTGCCTTGCAAAGAATGCAGAAACACCTAGGTAGGACAGATGGGTATGATTATGGGATATTGTTCATAGAATGTTCTGGTCCATAGGTCTGCTGTGTCTATAGCAGACTAGTTTTATCATCCCTTTTTAGTGTGAATTATGGCCATCTTCCATATGGCCAGCACGCAGTTCAAAATGACTTTTCCAAAAGATTCAGAATGGGCTTCCAGTTCTACATCAGAGAAGAGTAGAATGACAGCTTGAAAAAGAAGTTTTGAGGCAGAGATATTTCTGCATACAGTTCTTACAGGGTACATATGTACATATATAATACACACACATGCACATACAAAGTTGTGTATTTAAAAGGACTTGACTTAGACTACTGAAACTAGATAAAATGTTTGTGCTTATCAAAAGAACATCAAAGCATGTTGTCAGTAGAAGCAAAACAAAGGTATTCCATCCCAAAACTTTCATGAGAAAGGGAAGAGGAAGAGAGTATGCAAAACCCATTGCTTGTCTCCACAGCATAATGACCTTCAGGTGAATGACAACTAATACATGCTCTCAAGTGGGGTAGCTTTTATAGTGTTCTGGACCTTTTTCATTTGCTCTTACCTCACTAACAGTTTACTTGGCCCAAGGGACCATTAAAGTCAATAGAATTACCCCAGACTTGAAATTCTGAATCTGGTTCCCTCTCTCCTTTACACAGCTTATAATGGCTTGAGATGATGACAGTCCTTCTGATGAGTAAATGCTATTGTTAACCTACTTATTGTGATTAGATGTTCTCTTCATTACTCTAGCATGCATGATTTTAAAATCAGCCTAATAGATACACCATGTTTATTGTACCCACAACACTAAGTGTTAAGAATTAATAGGGATTTCATGATGAATAATTACTCAACTTAACAGTATTTTCCCTGTGGGGCTCTTCTTGTGGGTTATACTATAAATAATAAAACAGGGACTGTAAACATTAATGTTGAAAGGAACTTCATTATCAGAGCTCTCAGAGAAACATTTTCCTGTCAACTCAACATAATGCCATAAAGTTTTCAACTTATTAAAGAAACCCTCTACCTTATACTTCATCAACTCCCTTAAGTTATATACTACCAGAACTAGTTGTGCTTCAGATTTTGAATCTGTCCCCAACACCATGCCTAAAGAACCCACATCTGAATCTCCAGTCTCATAATCACACTTTATTCTTGATTTAGAAATTATGAAGATATTTACAGACATGCTTTCTTAAACCAAGCATTATGTAGACAGTTGAAATATCTTGTCCCAGCCATTTTAATCAGAATGCCAAGGAAATGCCTACACAATATTCTAATTGCTGTAAATGAGTGTGCAATTCTTTTCAAAATAAGCCAACTACAAGAATGTGCTGTTACAACCACTGTCCACTCTTAAAATAATGATAATTAAAAAGTGCGTATTCTGCAGTTCATGTCATCCTTTCAAAGACAGTAAATTGAATGAACAAAAGGGGTCACCAGCTGATAACCTAAAACTCTTGATTAACATTTGATAACTCTAGCTTAATTCAATAGTAGACTCTATTCAACCATTCCTTTTTATTTCAAGAAGAAAGTTTAGAAGAAAACAAGAATTCTGTCTTAAAGTGGTGTTTCTGTGCAGTTAATCTCTAGAAAAGTCATAGCATAATTGGAGCTTTAAGATAAATAAACATTCGTATTTCATTATATCTTCTGTTATTATGTGGCTTTGAGATGGAAGAAAACAACCCTGGTGTTCTATCTTATACACTGTTATCAGGAGCAATAGTGTGAATTATTCTGTTGGTCTTTACAAGACAAGTTGCTATTTGTTGTTGCTTTTTTAAAAATATGACTGACATTTTGAAAGAAGGAGGTATTGGAGAACTGCCTGAATAGATGCAATACTGCACCCTTGTATAACACTTACATTTATAAACAATACACTCCTGAATTCTGGTCTCATTCAGGAGAGAGGCAAATCCCCAATTAACTTTGATTGGAATCACAGGTGGTCCTGTTATACACCTTGAAATCTACAAAAAATGTTAGTTTCATCTTAATCCTATGGTTTCACTGTACTTTGATTTTTAGATGATCTAAGCATCTAAAGATGTCCTTCTTTCACAAAATAAATTTAGATGCTACCAAACTATCTCGGAAACATATTATTCAAATGTATTCACCAGACTGAGAAAACAAAGCACACACAGGAAAAGAAATGGTATCATATCAAATAACTTGCACTAGCCAGCTCCAGCAAAGGCTTCAATGTCAAAATGTACCAACTACAGAAACAATACAGTTTACTCTGAGGCAATGTCATGTTCATGCATGACGTTTCCATTATTTTCTTAGAAGCCTTTACAATTATTTGTGCAGATACATTTGCTGCAGATAAATATGCCACTTAAATCTGAACACTTAAGCCTGTGCAGGAATTTATTTGAAAAATCATCCAACAATTACCATACTATTTTGGAATATGTCTTCCTCAAATTTCCCACAGATAGCAACACTAAATGTATCCCAACTTTTCCATTACAACAAATAAAAATTTTTACAGATGCTGGCATCAACATTCATTCCCCAACAGAGCGATGAAACCCTGGCATCTCTTACACACAAAGCCCATAAAATTAAGATTATTTAAAATTTTAAAAATATTTTAAATATTTAAATATTCTTTCAAATCCTCCCACATATACAGGTACATTTTTATGTGCATAGGTATAAAAATGGGGTAGGTCTATCTGCTTCAAAATACTTTCTTGGAAGGATAGGGGTAAATATCTTAAAAGTTCTCCCTAAAATTCTGAATATGGAAACAATTCCGAGCAACTAAGCTGACTTGTGTGCTACCATAAGAAACTATTCATGTTTGAGAAGTTCAAAACTTCAGAAGAGTACAGGAGATCACAAAATTAAAGAATGCATTTTTATATAGCCAGAAGGGAGCCAAATTAAGTTTGCAGTCACCTTCTCTAATCTGTCTTTTTCCCAAATTTTGTTGCTTGAATTTGTAATTTAAACAGCATTATTTAAGATGTGGTATTTTGGTGTAACAATTGTGAACATTTATGAATTTCATTAGGAAATAATTTGGAGTGAAAGCACAGACAAAGCATAACAGAAATAAATTATCCCCTCCCCAAACACGAGATTGCAACATTGCCTCCAGGAGGGTTTTTAGAGTACTTTGTACGGTTATGAAGGACATATGACCTGCTAAAAGATATTAATTAACTACATCGCTACTCATCCAAGCTAGCTCAAGCGGGCAGTGCTGAAATCTTCACAGCACATAACCAAAACATGCTCTGTGTGAATATTCCTGTTTGGACATCCCCTCATTGCTATTCTCACTCTGAGAGCCCTTAAATCCTTCATTCCACAGGCACTAGGTTTTATTTTACTAATGTCTCTGGCTGTTTTGTGAAGCTCAAGCCCCAGAGCGCCTCTCACTGACTTTTAGACAGATTTGCATGCAATGCATCTACTGTTTAAGCAGTTGCTACAGAAACCTGTTCCTCTGAGCAGGATTTAAATCTTGGTCTAAGCTAGAAAGCACATTCATCACACACAGATCCTTCCTAACACACCACTTTTATTTAACCCTAGCCTCTCAGCTAGGAAGCGCTACTTCCAATACATCTCTAAGGCATTTTCTGTACAGCTTGATCATCTTCATGATTTCTCGCACTGTTTCCTTTTTTTCTTACTCTAGTCTCAAGTTTCTGATTGCCAAGTTTTCATCTCCCTTTCTCTTTCCGGTGACCATTATCTATGGCAAAACCAAACCTTCTTTTCAAACTTTTCTTATAACAATGCTTTCTTCAAAAAAACTGCTTCTGCAGGAAAAAAATACCACCACCACAAATAATAATAATAATAATAATAATAATTTTTAAATGCAGGCAAAGCAAATTTTCCTCTTCCTTGGTGTGATTTCAATAGATCTGTCTTCCATTGTTTTCTCCCTCACTTAGTCATACTTCCCCAGTTACAGTATCCCTTTCCTCAGGTCACTCTCAATTCTCTGCACTCTGCATCTTCCACATCCCCAACCTCTCTTCCTTAATGAGTCTAATCACCCCATAGCAGAAATTCTTATAAAATATAATCTAAATATGTGCTAAACATCCAAAAGAAGTATTGTCATAATATATATCCTAAATATGTACTAAGCAACCGACTGAGACACAGACTGAGGTCCTTGGAAATCACGCAGCCGTCCAGGTCTCTGGCTGCAGGGAGTGCCACCAGCTGGTACTGGAAACAGACACAAGCAAGGGCAACACCTGCATAAGATGTGACCAAGTGGACTACCTACTCTGCCTGGTGGCAGAGCTAAGAGAAGAGGTAGACAGGCTACGGAGCATCAGGGAAGCGGAGCAGGAAATAGACTGGTGGAGCCGCACCCTGTCCTCCC
>NW_009259307.1:1423728-1521875 GCF_000687185.1 Egretta garzetta
CCCAGAGAGGTAGTGGAGGCCCCATCCCTGGAAACATTCAAGGCCAGGTTTGATGGGGCTCTGAGCAGAATGATCTAGTTAGCGGTGTCCCTGCTCCTGCAGGGGGGTTGGACTAGATGACCTCTAGAGGTCCCTTCCAACCCAAAACATTCTATGATTCTATGATTCTATAAATCCTATGAATTTCAAACTGTTACATCATGTCACAGACCTCTTTTCATAGTTCCATGACTACCGTTCTGTCTAAACCATGTGTTAGATAAATTGTTATGTTAAACCATCCACTTCACTCCTACATTTATTTCATATTTTCTTGAACGATATTTTTATCATTCTTTTACATCTTAGAGATATTAGTTGCTCCTTTAAAACATATTACTATATAGCAAGTGCTCTGGTAATGTCATTCTGAGCTCTATCAAGAAGCAGACGAACTGACAAGACAGTAAATCATGCAGGCATGCAAAAATATGCAATCAAATCACTAGGTATGGATATGTTTTGGTGAAGTAAAGGGCACCAGAAGAATTTTAAACATCAGTTCAAGACAGCTTTTTTCATCCCTGGTGCTCTTTTCTGCTGCTGCCCTACCAGAAACTCATGTATTTCCAAATACCATACAGTGCATCTTCTCCTGCAGAGTCAGTTTCAAGTTATTCGTATGTTGACTTGCAAAGCCAACACACCAAGGAGCCCAGAAAAACCTTAATCTGTAGCACATCATAACAGAGTTTCCAGTGTGGAAATACTAACAATGCAATAACATATAGTAAAGTATAGCTAGACAGTAGTTGCTTGTAAGGATGACCCTTAAGGGAAGAGTGAAAAAAGGAAACTGGCAACCCAACAGTACATCTAAAAGATGGAGATGTTGTCAAGGACGTGGAAACTGCATTGCTCTACCAAGCACAGATTTTCATGGCAGGTGTCCTACTGAAAAGTGGAAGGAAGAGGACTTTCTAAAGCACAGGCAAGACTGCCAAATGAACAACTTTAAGAAACATGTTAAGACTAAAATATATCAAATAAGCAAAAAACCTTTTCTTCTTCATAAATACAAAGCCCATCAATTTCACAGATTTTAGGAAAAAAGTGAATAAAAACATTTATCCCTGTACCCCCAAATTGTCTGCACTGATTTTTTTTTCTTTTTCTAAAGCTAATATAACCCTGAGGGTATTCTTATTGTCTGATATAGTGGGTATAGCAATTGAAAGCTTGATGTGGGAATCTGAAATGCAGTATTTCAAATTGACTACCACATGCAGAGCAGCAGTTGTAATATTTCTATTTCCTCTGCTGTTAGTCTAGAAACAGTAAAACTCCTGCTGGCTGTCTTATCAGAGATGTGGACAAACTAAAGGATCAAGATCACCTTTGATAAAAACAAGACGAACATCCATGTGCTTTAATATAAGTGTTCAGTACTTCTAGCTCAATACAGAATGTCTCCTGAATTTCGGTAGAACATTTGGTCCTTGGAGGATAACCTTTCCTTTCCCACCTATTTAATTCACAATATACATTATTTATATAATATAAATTTATGTTTCACAAATCATGGTAAATAGTCCTCCAGTGAGAAGAAGTCTAATGCAAAAGTTGTAAAGGTGCCTTATATTGAAAATATTGACTGTGATGGGAAGCTATTTAGTCATCTGCAAAATCAGCTTAGGTTTGGAAACTCAGAGAAATTAAACATACACTTACTGTTGGATATAAGTTTTCTTTTTTAAATTAATTTACCTTACCAGTAAGATTTTCAACAGAACTTTAGGGGATTATGCACAGAATTCAAAAGAAAAGGTGCTTAACATACAGTCTCTTTAGGAAGGTTTACAGGCTCTTCAGGAAGGACAGACAGGGGAGATGAGGACGGGATGTCACCCTCTGTGTCAATGACCAGCTGGAGTGCAAGGCGCTCTGCCTGGGCATGGATGAGGAGCAGACTGAGAGTTTATGGGTCAGGATTAAAGGGAGGGCAGGGTCAAGTGACATTATAGTGGGGGTCTGCCACAGGCCACCCAACCCGGAAGTCTGAGCAGATGAGGCCCTCTATAGACAGATAGGAGCAGCCTCACGTTCAGAAGCCCTGGTCCTCATGGAGGATTTCAATCACCCTGGTATCTGTTGGAGTGACAACACAGCAGAGTATAAGCAATCCAGAAGGTTCCTCAAACTCACTGATGATAACTTTCTTCTCCAAGTAATAGAGGATCCAACAAGGAAAGGTGCTATGCTGGCCTTTGTTCTTACCAACAAAGAGGGGCTAGTGGGGAATGCAAAGCTTAAGGGCAGCCTTGACTGCAGTGACCATGATATGAGGGAGTTCAAGACCCTTATGGCACAGAGGAGGGAGGACAAACTCAATACTGTGGACTTCAGGAGAGCAGACTTTGGCCTCTTCAGGGATCTGCTTGGTAGAGTACCATTGGATAAAGCCCTGGAGGGAAGAAGGGCCCCCAAAAAATGGTTAATATTCAAGGATCACCTCCTCCAAGCTCAGAAGCTATGCATCCCTACAAAGAGGAAGTCAAGCAAAAATTCCAGGAGGGATGAACAAGGGGCTCCTGGACAAATTCAAACACAAAAAGGAAGCCTACAGAGGGTGGAAGCAAGGACAGGTAGCCTGGGAGGAATACAGAGAAATTGTCTGAGCAGACAGAGATTAGGTTAGGAAACCTAAAGCCCTGATAAATCTGACCAGGGACTTCAGGGGCAATAGAAGAAAAGCTTCTATAGGTTCTTTGGTGATAAAAGAAAGACTACAGAAAATGTGGGCCCTCTCCAGAAGGAAACGAGAGACCTGGTTACCTGGGATATGGAAAAGGCTGAGGTACACAATGACTTTTTTGCATTAGTCTTAACCGGCAAGTGCTCAAGCCACACCACCCAAGTCACAGAAGGCAAAGGCAGGGACTGGGAGAATGAAGAACCACCCACTATAGGAGAAGATTGGGTTTGAAACTATCTAAGGAACCTGAAGATGCACAAGTCCATGGGACTTGATGAGATGCATCTGCAGATCCTGAGGGAACTGGTGGATAAAGTTGCTAAGCCACTATCCTTCAAATCTGAGGAGTTGTGACAGTCCAGTGAAGTTCCCACTGGCTGGAAAAGGGGAAACATAACCCCCATTTTTAAAAAGCAAAAAAAAAGAAGACTGGGGGAACTACAGGCCAGTCAGTCTCACCTCTGTGTCCAGAAAGATCATGGAGCAGATCCTCCTGGAAACTATGCTAAGGCATATGGAAAATAAGGATGTCATTGGTGACATCCAACATGGCTTCACTAAGGGCAAATTGTGCTTGACAAATTTGGTGTCCTTCTGTGATGGGATTACAACATTAGTGGATAAGGGAAGAGCAACTGCCATCATCTACCTGGACTTGTGCAAAACATCTGACACTGTCCTACATGCTTGTCTCTAAATTGGATGGACATGGATTCAACAGATGGACCACTAGGTGGATAAGGAATTGGCTGGATGGCCGCACTCAGAAAGTTGAATTCAACAGCTCAATGTCAAATTGTAGACAAGCGAAAAATGGCATTCCTCAGGGGTCCCTATTGGGTCTGGCACTGTTTAATATCTTTGCCAGCAGCATGGACAGTGAGATTGAGCACACCCTCAGGAATTTTGCTGATGACACCAAGCTGCATGATGCATTCAACATGCTGGAGGGAAGAGATGCCGTACAGAGGGACCTTGACAGGCTTGAGAGGTGGGCCTGTGTGAACCAACATGAAGTTCAATAAGTCCAAGTGCAAGGTCCTGCACATGGGTGGGGGCAATCCCAAGCACAAATACAGGTTGGGCAAATAATGGATTGAGAGCAGCCCTGTAGAGAAGGACTTGGGGGTATTGGTTAATAAGAAGCTCAACATGACCCAACAGTGTACGCTTGCAGCTCAGAAACCCAACTGTATCCTGGGCTGCATCAAAAGAACCATCAGGTCGAGGGAGGTGATTCTGCCCTTCTGTTCCACTCTAGTGAGACCCCATCCTTGAGTACTGTGTTCAACTCTGGAACCCCAAACACAGGAAGGACATGGTCCTTTTGGAACGAGCCCAGAGGAGGGTCACAAAGACAATCAGAGTGATCGAGCACTTCTTCTATGACAGGCTGAGAGAGCTGGAGTTGTTCAGGCTGAAGAAGAGAAGGCTCTGGGGATACCTTATAAAAGCCTTCCAGTACCTGAAGAGGCCTACAAAAGAGCTGGAGAGAGACATTACACAAGGGCATGCAGTGATAGGACAAAGGGTAATGGCTTTAAACAGAGAGAGTAGATTTAGATTGTATATAAAGAAGAAATTCTTCACTATGAGGGTGGTGAGGCACTGCAACAGGTTGGCCAGAGAAGCTGTGGATGCCCCATCCCTGGAAGTGTTCAAAGCCATGTTGCAGTTTTAAGCAACCTGGTATAGTGGAAGGTGTCCCTGACCACGGCAGGGGGGTTGGAACCAAATGATCTTTGAGGTCCCTTCCAACCCAAACCATTCTATGATAACCAACAGTTGTAAAACCCGTGCAGAAGACTGAAAGTGCTGATGATAAAACAGAGTTCACCGAGTAGACTAGGAACTAATCCAGAACTTCCAGCTCCTAATCTCCTGTTGTTTATGAGTAGCAAGATCAGAAAAACCTGTCAAGACTCATTTATTTGGTGAGTCACTTTGGTTCTTGTTCACTAGTATTTCTTTGTATCTCAAGAAGTCAAATCTGTCTGGATCCATAATTGGAAGGTCCTACTAATATCTTGGAAAACTTTGGTAAACTGAAGGTTTTCTCTTTAGTAATAGGAGAAGTCAGGCTAACTGCTGTGGTCATATGATGTCTTTATCCCTTGCTCAAATGGATTGACTAGAGTTTAAGATACACTAAGAATATCAGATTGAAAATGTGAGCCAATGACTTTGAAAGTAAAGTTGCAATTAGAAAGAAATATTTTTTTTTTTATGTTAAGTAGAAATGGGTAAAAACACAAAGAACTTGATCCTTCCTGGCCTTCCTCAGAATTCCATAGTGCATGCCAGTTGTTGCTATCCTGACTTGTGAAGGGTTTCATCATCTTTGCCAAAAAATCCCTACAGCCATTTATTTTGGATGACGTGACAATTTTTACCATGTATAGAGGGAAGCTTCAAAGTGGTAGATGTCAATTATTGAACTCAATTCAGTAAGTCATTATTCATGGGAGTAACTCAACTAGCTTCGATAACGTTACTTGCTTCAGTAATTACAAGTGAAGAGTTCACAGATTGATCCAGTTTATCATCCATGTAATATGAAGAAGGGGCAATACAATAAACTTTATACTTGTTATTTTATACTCCACATAATAATGCACCTAACATGTATGTTTACTATATTCCTGATACTAGAGTTTATTATTACTGCTAATGAACTTTTTTGGTGTTATTTCTTTGATGTATATATAAATCATAAATCCTGAGCACAATAAAAGGTTTGTTCTAAAGTCACTCCCAGCTTTCACAAGAAGCAAACCAAAAACTATAAAAATTGATATGATAACATAACTTCCCATTGCCATCTACTGAAAATTCCAAGTTCCTTAACATGTTTCATTCCACCCTTGCAAAAATAAAAGTTCCTTTGGAATAATGATGAATACATACATCCTGTATTCTGCTTTATTCAGTAAGATACAGTTTTAAAACATGTAGGAAAACTACATTCAGAACATCCAAGAGACTCTTATTCTTTTACATTTTGACTTTCTACAGAAAGCAGTGAATATTTTTTTTTCTGCCCTGACTTTAGAAATTGCAGAGTTTCTGCAGAGTTTAAGAATTCTCTGGTATAAAAAGGAAGCAGTGGGTTTTACTCTTGACCCAAAGGGATTTTCTGTGCAGAGAAGTGAATATGTGCTGAAACAGTGTGTCAATGGCTTCAAATACTGCAGTGAGGTTTGCTATAAAATGGGAGGGGCAGAGGGAGGGGGGTAATTGAGAAGATCCCAGAAGGGCAAAGTCCTATTCACAAGTGGTTGAAATTCATCAGAACGAAAAAGCAAAATTGGTGTTCAGGTGACAAGAGAGACAGGAAAAGTCACACGCCAACTCTAGGACATGAACAGAGCAGCTTGAAAGCTCTCACTGTCGGCTACCTGGAGAGTTCTTAAAGACATATTCATGGCTTGTTATCTATGGCAGAAGAGCTGGAGGGAGGAAAAAGAAAAGGTTCAAGCTTCAGGGTTAAAAATTTCTCTGAAAACCTTTTCCCCCTTGACTACTATTGAATAGAAGAACTGGGATTTATGAGGAAAAGGAGAAATATCCAGTCTATAGATACATACATATATATATGTATAATATATGAATATATAAAGACATACATGTCTATATACTTATACAGATACATATATATCTACATACGCATATATGTTTATTTACATATATACACACACAATGCATGCATTTAAATGTAGTTGTTTTTTTATTTTCTTAAGACATATCACTTTGCATTTCCCTTGTAGGTTCTAGAATGGTTTCCATGCATGCCTTCTGGGGACCCCACTTCTGGCAAATATCCATAATTGCACCAACCTCCATTAAAGAGTTATTAAATTGACTGGAAAGGTTTAGGATTAATGTATAATCATGACTGAATATAAAGTTTAAACCAAAAGTTTATTTATAAACTTGTGTGTAGGATGATGAAGTCAATGGGGCCTCCCATTGGCAATCTAATATGTCTTAGACTCCAATGTTTACTTAAGTAAAATAACATATTCAGGATATATCCCATAAAACATGCTTGGGAGGAAGGGGAAAAAAGAGTCATCCCAGTCCATGAATTCACACTTCTATGATCCACCAAGCTCCTTAAACTGTACTACCATAGAAAAATTGTATCATATCTGTGATAACTGATACTGCTATAAATTTACAGTGCAGGTTACTTTCAGACAGAGTGTCTTTTCTACCTAGAAGTGTTTCTTTTATTTCTATTAATGGTATTGTTGCAGGCAACATGGCCTAAATATGTCAGCAAGGCAAATTTTACTCAGAGAGGAAATAGTCTTCCTCTTTGGAAGAGGTTCTGCACCCAAAAGCTTTTTTTGTTTTATCAGTTTGCTCAACTAGTCTAACAAAAACCATTACTTCTGGCTCCAAATTTTGCCTTGATCTGGTTAATGGATTGTTTACCAAAGACAAATCTGATTTTCGTCTGTAGGTGGGAAGAGCAGCCTGTCAGTGTGAAGGGGGCTGAGTCCACAGGAAGGGAGTAAAGAATTCAGAGAGCCCTGGAGGGACCCAGGCCCACACACAAGCTGCAGAGAACAGCTTTCAGGGCCCTCCTCCAGCTCTGGCCAGCTGATGCTCAAATGAGACTGGGGAAACAGCTGTGGGAAATTAGATCTCTCTAGTTTCATTCCACCTTTGGAGAGGGAAATGGCCTCAAGTTGCGCTAGGGCAGGTTTAGGTTGGACATTAAGAAAATTTTTTTCACTGTAAGGGTTATTAAGCATTGGAATGGGCTGCCCAGGGAAATGGTTGAGTCAACATCCCTGAAGGTATTTAAAAGACAGGTAGATGAGATGCTTAGAGACATGGTTTAGTGGTGGAATGGCAGTGTTAGGTTAACAGTTGGACTTGATGATCTTAAAGGTCTTTTCCAACTTAAACAATTCTAAAAAAAAACCAACAAAAAAATCCCCAAACCTCTTCTCGTAGGGCCTGTAGATGACTGCAAAGATGTTAGGGCATCTAACCTAATCGGTTAATCTAACCTAATGAACCCCGGTATCAATACAGGCTGGGGGATGAAGGAGTGAGAGTAGCTCTGCAGAGAAGGACTCTGGGGGTACTGGTGGATGAAAAGATGGACATGAACCAGCAATGTGTGCTCGCAGCCCGGGAAGCCAACTGTATCTTGTGCTGTATCAAAAGAAGCACAGCCAGCAGTTTAAGCGAGGTGATTCTGCCCCTCTACTCTGCTCTGGTGAGACCTCACCTGGAGCAATGCATGCAGCTCTGGAGTCCTCAGTACAGGAAAGATGTGGACCAGTTGGAAGAGGTCCAAAAGAGGACCACAAAAATTATCAGAGGGCAGGAGTACCTCTCCTGTGAGAAAAGGATTGTTTAGCCTGGAGAAAAGAAAGCTCCAGGGAGACCTTACTGCAGCCTTTCAATACATAAAGGGGGATTATAAAAAAAATGGGGACAAGCTGGCTCGTAGGGTTTGCAGTGCTAGGACAAGGTGTAATAGTTTTAAACTACAAGAAGGTAGATTTCGACTAGATATAAGGAAGAAATTTTGTACGATCAGGGCGGTGAGACTCTGGAACAGGTTGCCCAGGGATGTAGTAGATGACCCATTCCTGGAAACATTCAAGATCAGGTTAACAGGCTTTGAGCAACCTGACCTAGCAGGAGGTGTCCCTGCTTGTTGAAGGGTGGTTGGACTAGATGACCTTTAAAGGTCCCTTCCAACCCAAACAATTCTATGATTCTGTCTGAGAGAAGGCTCTGTCAAGTCAAATCTCAGCTTGATTTCTTTCTTGTGAACAGATCTTTGTCTAGGATAAGAATCAGTGGGTGTGAGAAGTAGACCATATCTGCCAGTCTGCCCAACTGAAAGTGAACTGGGATCAAATGAGACTATGTCTTATTTAGACAAGTTCTCTTGGATTGTAGAGCAAAATTCTTAGTCCCACTTATTTTCTCCAGTTTCTCATCATTGGGTGATATTTCTCAGCTTCTTTGCCATTTATGAGGGAGGACCACACAAATGGCTTCTTGATAACTGGTCTCTTTGACACTATGTTTTGCACTGTGGGTATTGCATTATCTCTGCTTTTTTCCTTATATGCGGACCTCAGCTAATTCAGGAGTGAATCTTTAACAGCTGTTTTTAAAGATACTTTTCAAACTCCATTCTTTCCAACTAAACAATTTGTCATACAAGTCAGGTAATGTGCATAAAAGCGTACTGTTCAACTCTACAGAGGGACTGCTCTGTTGCATCTAAGCAGAATGTGTTTAAATGAATGAATTAATCAGGGCTTCCCATTTCTATCTGCTCTAATTTCCCTCCATAAATCATCTTCATTTATTGCCTTCTTAATTGCCAAGCTATGACCTCGTGTTTTGTAACCTTTTCTTTTATCTCTTTATAACCCTAAATGATTTGCACATATCATCTTTAATTGACACCTCAGTGTGACATCAGCAAATGGAGAGGAAATAGACTACTGAGAACCACACAATGTCCTAGTCATGCCATTTATTATGTTTCAGAAAACACTGAGGACATCTAGGATTTTATAAGTGTCTTTGGGAGGATGTCTTTGGGCAAAGAGAATTCTGAATTCATTTCATGAGAAAACCAGATTAGTTCTTAAATCAACAGCAAAAACCCTAAAATCTACTTGTACACCTTGATGTCAATCACTAGTAAATTTGCACAATGGCACATGGCCCAAAGGACATAAATCTGGGCTTTATAGTCTCCAAGGACATGGGGTACATTTTGTACCCTTGACCTGGGATCATTCAGTATGGTGTGTTATGAAATTTCATGCAGAGTATTCAAAGTATAAAGGATTCATATACTAGTAACAGCATAAGCTATGTCAAATTGGGGGAAAAGAATTAACAAAAATAGCTTGAAAATTTTTAACCCCTCTCCTAACAGCTGTTTGTCCTTTATAATATCATGCATGTTTTGAACAAAACAGAGCTAGACACAACAAAATAATTTTGATGGGCACTGTGTCGAATGCATTCAAGCCAAAGAATGGTGTCTAAAATTTTCTTCATCAGCATAATTGCTGGGAAGCAAGAAAATTAGGAAGATGGGGAATTACTTCCATGCTATCCCTTCTTCAAACCATACAAAAGATAAAGCCACAGCTCTGGGTTTTTTAAAACTCAACTATTTCTAGGAAGATTTTCTATTGTTTGCTGTATTGAACTACTTTGAAATTGAAAGTTCAGACAGACCATATTAAAACATTTTTAATAGTCTATAAATTTCAATGTGTGCTGTGTGAAATGTAAAATTGCGTACTCTTCTATATGACCTTGCAACAGTAACAACAGAGTAGCTAAACCACATAGCTTAAGACCTAGATAACTGCTTTGAAAATGTAGGAAAAATCTAGAGGTATAAGACATGATCCTCCAGCCTAACCTCTGAATTTCATTATGTGTTCAGTTTGTCAAACCTTTAGCATTATTATAAGGAGTAGTCTTTGTCCTTGAACAACCGTCATAAACTGGCAGGTTTAAGTCATTGGTCTCCCATAATGTTGGGATCAAAAACAAAAAAAAAGCAATGTCGAACAATTTTACTTCTCATGCTAGGAATCAGCTATGAAGCTGTAGCCATTTATCTTCAGAGATTATTTATTGTTCAGGGAAGTTTGGTTTTGTTATTATTTTGGCAGGTTTTCAGGCAAAACAGTGCTATGCTCTACAACGTACTGCTGTATATGATCTTACTACAGTGCACCATGTACTCTCAATGTATTGCAGGCCTTTTAGACCTTGCAAAGTAACTCAGCATTTGGTTGATTAGTTGGGAAGTTCTATGTCTATTATCTCAGCAGCACCTTGTTCTGATGTAAAATACCAATGATAAAAACAGGGAACAGAAGGTCACTTCTCCAGTAGCATCTTGGTTTATATATATATAAAAATATATACTATGTAAGTCCTAGGTAAAATCAGTATAATAAGATAAGTAGGCAAAGCAGATTATTCATTATTAAACTGATATTTAAGTTACAATAATGATTTTTTTTTTTAACAAACATAGAAGGTTAGGTTTTCATTGGGTTGTTTTTTAGCTATGTATTTTTCATTATTTTACAGAATCAATTACAAAATGCAAAATAAACCGGACACGAGTTGCCTCTGCTTGCAAACTGGCCATTTATTTTGAGTGGCAGGCAGATAAAATAAGTGATCCTTTGAAATAGGTAATAAATGTCTACATGAATGAAAATCATTCCACATGAATAAGACTATAGAAGTGTTGGCTAATAAAATGGGCGTTTGTTTCTGAAACATGAATGTATAACCTTCCAACTTGACATTTCCGATTAACATAAAAGTGTTTATGGAAGAAGTTACAATTCCCTCTTAGACTAAACTGTTCCAATAGATGATGCAATAGAACATTTTTAGTTAAACTCTGATTTAGATTATTAATAGTCTTATACAATAGTTAATGACATAAACTCAAAATAGTTAATGACATAAACTCAAAATCTGTAAAACAATAATTTCATCCCACTGCTAGCAAAAAATTCATAACAGAATACTTGGTAAGTTTCCTTAGCAAGTGTGTGTCCATCTTAAATGATTATAAATAAATACCTCACTGCATATCTCTTCACTTAAAAATGCAGGTAAAGTCAGGTACATTGAGAAGATTTAAGTTTGTATGCCTAATATAAAAAATTGCATACTAATAGAAATAATTGCTTTTGGTTTCTTACAACATTTGCTTCCATTGTATCACCTTCAAATTTATTGTAGTTTCCTAGTGTAGACTCCACAACATGAATGAGATGTGCAAGTATTTTTCAAAATCCAGAGTCAGCTTTCAGGGAATATTGACTCACTGTTTAACATCTATGAAAAAATAAACAAAGCTATTAGAAAGAACATGCAAGCAGCAGGTATTAAATTTCTTTTGCAGTGTAATAGGTTGATTTACATACATATGGTGATGTTAAAAAACTACTTTACATAACCTGGCTAGAAAAAACAGTATGCTCATGTATGTTGTTGTGGTTCATGTTTCAATGAGTAGGTCTTTTTGTTGATTAAATCAATGAGGCCTTTCAAACAAAAATATATGATAGAAACATCATTGCAGAGGCATGCCTTTGAAGACACTGTGATTTCTTCAAAAATCTTAGTTAGCAACCGGGACTAGAAGGCGAATTAAAATGCAGTAAATGATAATACAGCTCCTACAGAGAAGATCCTACAGAGGAGCTTCCTAGGAAGGAAATATTTACTGCATATTTTCCTTCCATAGTCCTGCCTCATTTCTGAGGCAATAATTTACTGCAGAACCCCAGTCTTGCCAAAAATCGTTTAGCAACCTACGCATAGCGTACGTAAGCATATGGTTAGGGGAAAAGAACATATAACCCTAGAGTTTGCTAGAGCTCCCAAGTGTTGCACACTTCCTCAGGCCCAACGCAGGCACTCTGTGTCTGCATCTTCTCCAGAAATCCTGTCAATGTGGAGTATATATGTAAGCATATATAAGATTTGGCTGTTTAGGTGACTCACATTCTCTGCCATATTAAACAAAGCGGCCACCCAATCTGGGATCATTCCTTAGACCCTGAGCTTTCTGGAAACATTGCAAATAAAACAAAAAGAGGCAGAAATACCTCAGCGGAGTAACTTTTTGCAATTCAAGTGTCCCAAGTAAAGTCCAGATAATTTCCCATAAACCTAAGAGAAAATTTTTGCTCTTTCCTATGCAAAAACCAAAAAGCTATCTAGCCCTAAACCATGTTCTTGCTCTGCCCAACAACAACCATTTAAAAATTGTCAAATCATCTTACAGGTTTCTCACACAACCTGTCAAATTATAAGTTTTCAGTTGCACTGATTCTAACATTCTAATTGTTTCTATTCAACTTGCTATAGTTCCTTAATATTTAACTAAAAACCTGATAAACAACTTTATATGACATAAGGGACTTCAGTTAGGAAGAAAACATCATATATTGCATGAAAGTTTACTTTTCTCACAATCAATCTGTACAGTTTATTTCCTGATCTGTCTTAAGTATGGTACTAATTCCTTACTAAGGATTACACAGCTTTTAAAAATCAAATGAGATCTTATGCTTAAAAGAAGGCATTTTTTTCTTCACACTAGGGCTTTGGCAACCTATCTTGACTGTTGGGGTTTTTGTTTGTTTTTCAACATGGCTTTTCCTGTCTGCATTTCTCTCCTTTCACCCATCAAACCAGCAAGTCAGATAAATGTAGGCACTTCATTCAGGTCTGCTTTCCACCTGTCTGAAGCACCTGGAGACAAGAGAAAGTTTCAGAGACTCAGCTGCCCAGCTTCTCCCAATCTAGGTTAAAAAAAAGTCTACATTCAGGAGCTGATCTGTTACTCCTGCCGATCCTCCTGCTGCAGCTCTCAAGCCGATACAAGTCCCTTAGTGAAGCCACTGCAGCAGGTGACTGGAGAGCAAAACACTACAGTCTGAGTGGAGATCCCTAAAACTTTTTAAGATAGAAAAATGCCTGAAGTCTAATTTGCTAAATTAAAAAGTTAATAAGACTGAAGTCCTTCAGGTGCCTTAAAAATTATTCCTCCGCAGTATTCTGATCTCGACTGGTTTACCTCAGACTGTGACTGTAAACTAACGGGCAGGTTTAGATGCACAACAACCCACTTTCGATCTTTCTGTTTACATCTGAGAGAAATTCACCTGCCAACAGTGCCAGTTAAACACAGCTGGGAGCCCAAAGAAAGTTAGAACTATACGTGGTGGAAGAACTAGAGGAGATTGACTACAAGAGTAGCTTTCAGGGGATAACTTATCTGGTTAGTTTATTTTTCTTTTTGTTCACTGTCATGGTTCACTTGGATCTCTCAAATTTACAGGACAACATACTCTGTAAGTTAAACTTTATTTTATGAGCTCATTAAATACAATAAACGCAAACAACAAGGGCTCAATCCCCTTTGCACAGACTAGTCTATCAAATGTGTTCATTTATTCACCACTTAAGTTATGAGGTTTCATCACTTACAACACACAACTCTTAACTCATGCACCTATGAGCAAAATAGTTACCCAACTGAATATGAGAGTGCTCATCCTTCCTCCTCACTCATGGTTCAAGTGTCCCCTATATCATACTGGGAAGCACAGAAGCCTCACAGTCCAGCTGTTGTTGGATCTGCTTGAAATCTTTTTGTGTAAACCGATGTTTTTATACCTTCCAGCATGAAAGTTTGGTCTATACCATTTCCATGAGTTAGCAGATACTGATGAAACTGCCAGACAACCAGTATGCAAAGATGATGGCTGCAGGAGACAGCAAACAGTGGGTGATAATAGCTGATAATGGCCTTTTAGCTCTTTCTGGCAACCTGTCTTGCCTACATCGTGCTCTTTTTTTGACCTAATGGTGCCTCTCCCAGCATATATCAGGCCTTAGCATGAGCTCTGGTAACCAAAATATGAGGAGGAGTTGAGTGAACATTCACGTGAATTAATTATCTTTGACAGTATATAGAAAACCCTGCTAAGGAGAAGCAAGTTCTGCCCCACTCATTTTTTCAACTGACCTGCAGACCCCACCATCCTTAAGCAGAGTAATACCATATGCATTCTAGTTGACTTCACTGGCATAAACATTATGCATTCAAAGTGCAGTATTGGCTTTCTGCAACTAATCAAAATAAAATGAGAGCTTGTTTGAGTTGAATCAAAGCAGGGAAATAGATTTTAATTCTGTTTCCAACATTTAAAAAACTAAAGACATAGTAGTTCTATTTCGTATAGCAGAAGGTAGCTGGGAAGAATTATGGGAAATGTGAACAAATTCTTGATACATTCACATTAAAATTTTGAGCTCACTTAGGAGACCTTTGTCATTAGGAGCAAGATTTGTACATTTTATCTACTGCTCAGTCATTTCTTCTTTCCTTGGGTAGGACAGCAATTATTTATTTTTTGTTTACATACACATACTATCATCATCTATTTTTCAAGGAAGGAAATGAACATAAAGCAAACTTCCTGTCTTCAGGAAACAGACATGAACAGATAGCTTTTTCTCCTTCCACTGTACATTGAACAGAGTCAAGTCTAACTTGTCCATCTGTAGAAGGATACACCTTGAAAAAATGTTGGACTGGGTAAAATATAGAAATGAATATGGTAATGAAACTTTCAGAACTCTTTGTTTGAACTTTTTGTCACTTCTAAAGTATCTTGTCCCAAACACTTATCTTTATTACACGATACATCTCTCTACCTACTTCAGTTAGTAGGATGTTTAACAGATGCTAGTTAAAATAAGTTGACATGAAGGGTAAGCAGTTCTAACATAGAAGTCTAACAGCAGAATAAATAACCATGTTTATTTAGCAGCCCTTATACAGTGGATCTGACCCATACTCTGAACTGAGAGGGTTTAGTACCCTAAGTACCCTAAAGAAATTCCCATTCTATTGTGGATATCAAGTCCACATTTAAAGTAACCCTATTTTATATCAGGTGACAATCCAGTCCTAAGAGTGTGAGGCAGCTATAGATGTTCCAAAAAGCTGAAATCTGATGACTCTGCAGTTATTGCCCACATACCTCCTGGGAATTCATACTTATTTCTAGCCTGTACCTCCAACGTTCTAACCCCTAGCTGGGAGTAGTTTGTCTTCACTGCTCAGCAGCCACAGTCCTGCTGTGCTTGCACTTTCTCCACTCTTTTACATCTCTGATTAAACCGCCTAGTATTAGGTATCTAACTGACCTTATATGAAAATATCAGAACTTTGTGGCAGCTCTGGGATAAAATAAGTAAAAAATAATTTAGCAGTACAGAGATAACTTCTAATTGTGCAAAGTTTGAAAGCAAAATTGTTTTAACAAAACAGCATCTAGAAAATATTTGGACAAGAACAAATCATTTGATTCTTAAGATCATAGTTGGCTAACTAGAAATCTAGTGCATTAAAGACAAGCCGAACTGATTACTTTTGATCCTTTTATCTAAAAGCATACGGAACAGCAGGAAAAGCAAAGGAGGGTGAAATAATTAGATCACTAAGTGGTGTAGTACCTGGAAACAGAGCAAGCAGTGTAAGGAAGAGGAGAAGCAAAGGGAGATGGAGAAAGCATCTACTCTAACTGAATGCGGAAGCAAACTACAAACATGGAGACTGAAAGTCTTGCTTGCTTGAAAAACAAGAATTATCAATGACAGACATAAAGGTCGAGAGGCAGACTTTCATGCAACTGTTTTCTCATTATTTACTGTAAAATCTGCTCAACAACAGTCAGGGTGAGAGAAGGACCAATTATGCTAATAAGTTCTATGTAATCATATCTGTTATAAAGCCACTAAAAGCCGATAGTTTAAAAGTCCTCTTTTCAGAACACTGGGATTTATATGAAGCAAAATTATTTTGCTGCTGATAAGTTTTTATGCCCTTTTATTAGCACTTGCTTTCACTAAGTCTGGGATTTTGAACATCAGTGAATTTCAATAAAGTTGAAGACAGAAACACTTTTATTTCTTGCATCCATCCTAAAGCTGAAAACAAGGAATAAACTACAGATTCAGGTAATGGTACATATAACAGCATTTACAGAGCTCTAGTCTCTTTGAAAATGTGTTGTGCCAAGCGGAATTTTAACCATAGTGTTATAATGATTTAAATTTTAATCAACTCATAAAAGGTAGGTACTGCCATTAATAATTATGGGCAGATCTAATTACAATTCTGTAGTTAAATATAGACCTTATTTACATTAAGAGAAACAAGTAGAGTATCATTTTACCTGACAGATCAAAGTAGAACACTGTTGTGGATATGGCAATGGGAACCACATGCTTAAAGTTTTGTGTTTGACACTGGAGTTAACATGTCAGTGTCCAATTTCTCCAGAAATGCCTAAGTTGTTAATCTACACAAGTGAAACTGTTGAGAAGCATCTGTTACTTTAAATTATTCAAATGCATTTGTCTAAATACATTTCTATGAACTAAGCATTGCATTTTCTCTTTATCTGTATTTTTTTAAAATATCATCTAGTCAAAATAGGACTGAGTTTTCCTTTGTTTTTAAAACAGTGCCGAGCAAGCACTTTGAAGATATTTGTCAAATAAACACATTGTTATTTACTATGTTCATTATTTCCTCTAATTATGTATCTATTCACCACTAGATGAACATGCAGATATGCTAAATGTTTCTGCTTTATGTTCTACTCATACCTAGATTGTTCATTAAAAAAAAAAAAAAAAATTTTTTTCAACAAACAGAAAATTGTGGCAAAGAAAGCTGAATCAGGTATAAGAATCAGTCATGTTTCAAAGCCTAAAAAGACTGGAAATATTGGCCAAGATAAGAAATTTATAACTTGGTTGTTTGGAGTGTATAGTGAGAATAAAATGTTTATTATATTCCTATTCCATGTTACAACACCCCTGAATGTCAGATCACAGACCTTTCAGTTGGCTCCAAAAAAATGAGGAACACAGGGTGACTACCCATGGACATTTTGAGTGACTGCTCATTGCCCAGCTTGGCAGATGATTGCTTGGCAGAGGCAAAGTAGAATTCAGTTCTTCAGTGTTTTACCCTTATCATGACTACCTCACAGAGGACTTCTGGTATTTCAACTGATTAGAAATTCAACAGAATTGTATTCTGCAGAATAGGCAATTTCATAAAAATTGAAAAAGTCCTTTAAAACCTGGTTGAATTTTTCCACCATTGTAAGAATAAGTGGAAAATGTCATGCTGTCAAAACCTACCATTTTGACTTGCTAAGTATTTAATTTGTTTGTTGTGACTTTTCATGCTCTGATAGAATTTAAAAAATAATGCTTTCATTTTACCCCTGAATCCAGCCAAATTTCCAAATCTCAGAAAAAATGTATTTTCATTCTCACTTGTGATTCTAGCTGTATTCACCCATAAGAGAAATCCAGCTAAAAACTTCATTGGTCTGTTTAAATGGTGAACTAACCTAAATTAAGTGCCTGAATTTTCAGTCTTAAGATTCTTTTAGACCAGTTCCCTGAGTTCAGTATACAGATATAATGGAAATACTGGGTAAAGCACCGTCATAACTGATATTCACTGTTCTTTCTCTTAGTATGTGTACATTCAGTGCCTAGAAAACATGCTCTGTCTTGTGGCCAGTTTTTGCTGTCTAATGCAGAATAGAAAGACAGTGATCTTTGAAGAGGACACAGGAGGAATAAGAGTATGCTCAAAGAACAATTTTGGTGTTTCCTCACCTGAAGTAAAGAACAGTTTCCTTTAGTGATATTTGTCCAGATTGTGCTTAACATTTCTAGAGCAGCAGGATGGGCACAATAGCTTTGTAGACACCTTCATTTGGTGATGAGCTTGCAAGTAGGCAAGTTTGCATGGGTTTCTTTATGTACGCATTTCTCAATTAATATAAAATTAATATTAAAAACATGAATGGGCTGGGCTCTATGGCCCACATTGATTTGATACTTAGTGGGAAGAACTCAGACAGGAAAGGAGTGTTTTCTCTTCTGCCTTGCATACCTCAGCTGACAGCCACACTCTTAACCTCAGATAGAAACAGGTAAGTTACCAAAAATAACTTGAAGACCTTTTGTGTAATCAACAGCTTTAATATATACATTTTGATCTGTTTTCAGTAAAATGCATGTTCATTTCTGTTACCCAACAATAGGTGGCACTGGCAAATTTCCTATTTGCTCTGAGGTTTTCAGCTACACAATACTAGCATCCAAAAAACTCGCAGCTGAGTTGCTATATGTAAATATCAGACATGCCTGACATAGTCATAGAAAAGAGCTTACTGGCCACTAGTCACTTTTCTTCCCTATTCACAAAGCATTCCTTAACCATAACCTAATTCTAACATATTTACTGTTTTCATAGATTGGAAAAATGATTGCACACACACATCCAGTATCCAAAGGATTTGATTGCTCCTTCTGCAGGAGAGTGGTAAGTTACATGTTTAGTTGTTAAGTCATGTGTTATTCTCTCTAGCTGCTGATTGGATGCATTTGTGCAAACAAAGGCATTTCCCTAACTGTTATACAAACAAAATCAATTTACACAAGTGTGCAGAAACAGAATATTGTAAGAATATGAGTCAGATGAACTAAAGGACCTTTGATATCAGATAAACCATGGTTTATTGTTCCTTCAGTAAATTCAAGACACATATTCAAAATTCCATTGCTTGTAAATTAGCAACAAGATACAGAACTTTCCCACTCTAATCCTTAATTTTAGACCTGCACAATTTCATCTCATCACTAACCGTGTTTTTCTATTATTCACTGCTGAAGCAGGACAGTATTGTTTTTTAAAGCATTTGACTCCTAGCTAGCTGACTTCTAGCAGAAATACTATTTTTGTTCTCCTTGATATCCGTATTACAGAAGCAAAAAACCCTTGCTGTGGGTCTCAAAGCATCATTAATGCAGAAAGTGCTATAGATAATTATGTTTCATATGACAAGGAAATAGCTTATTTAAGTTGAGAAATGAATGCAGTTAAAAATTGCAACTCTTTACAATTAATCTAAGTCATGTATTAAGTTTTAGACAAGATGATTTAATGAAATAAATGCTGTTTGTATATGATTGATACAATTTATCTACTTAACTTCTGCCAAAGGACTCTCCCTGCATGTTTATCAATTCTTTATTGAAAGTATGCAGTGCAAGAAACACGTCACAATTTCTTAATTAAGTCTGAACAGGCTACAGAAAAGACAATTTACATTACTATTTTTTTGTTTACCTTAGTTAAACGGCATTATTATTTCAATTTTTGCACTAGTCTTTGGTGTATGAAATCTTCCATATAACTCACTATTTCCAAAGTTATCTTAATAGCTTATTATTTTTATCTCTTTTGTGGACTTACACAGAAACCTCACTGTTAAAAAATAGGTACTTGCAAAGAGGAGTTTAGTAAGAGGCCAAATCGAACTTAAATAGGCAACCTGATTACAAAACTGTGACTTCTTAGGAAGAATGTGAAACACAGACGTTAGTGGAAACTCTATTCCCTCCCTTAGCTTACACTCACTTCTTGGTGTTTAATCAGAATTATCCCCACAAAACTCCTAAGGGGAAGAACCACTTGAGAGTCCAGATCTGTCAATAAGGCAACCTAGCCTGCCTGCCTGTTTTCTACCTTGGACATAATGAAAGCCCACATGGTAAATGTTGTATCTTCCAATGTTACCTCAGACTTCTGCTCCATTTTCTAGCCCTTTTAACTATTCATTTCCCACTCACATCTTCTACATCTGCAATGACTGTCAATGTAGTCTTTTTTCAAATAACTTTTTTTTTGATAGTATTATTGTGATGAAATTTCATGCAAAATTTGCTTTAAACATTAAAAACAAATCCAGAAATTTGGCTGCATTAAAGCATGGAGAATACTTAAAATGTTCTGAAACTCACATACTTCTCTATTCTCCAAATACATTCTTTAGAGTCTGACCATGAACGGTGTTATTTGTAAACAAGAGAAATTATTAATTAAGAAACAAAAAAAGTTTTGCTACTATCATTTCACTGTAAATTTCATTTTCTCCATTTTTGAGAAGCATAGAGGATGACAAAGTCTTCCATCTTACACAATTTCACTCTGGACAATACTATAAATATCCACCAGAGAGAAATACAGAAACTTTGCTGTTGTTTTAAATGTTGTCATAAGACATTAGGGTAGCCTTTCAAAAGTTACAGGACCTAACTGCTGCTGCCTTTGAAATGCTCTGTGATGACCTTTATGCTAGAAGCTCAACACAGAAACAGATGATGTCAGTAAGAAATACCAAGCTGAAAAAAATTAGTTATTACTATAAACACCATAGACCTCTACCTAGCAGATAAGGCTGTGAATGAGGAGACCTGAAAGGAAACTTGGAAAAGGCTCTGTCATGGTTTAACCCCAGCTGGCAGCCAAGCAACACACAGCTGCTCACCCACTCCTTCCTGGTGGGATGAGAGAGAATAAGATGAGCAAAAGCAAGAAAACTCATGGACTGAGACAAAGACAGCCTAATAAGTAAAGCAAAAACCACGCATGCAAGCAAAGGAAAACGAAGAATTCATTCACTACTTCCCATGGGCAGGCAGGTGTTCAACCACCCCAGGAAAGCAGGGCTCCATCACGCATAACGGTTACTTGGGAAGACAAACACCACCACTCTGAATGTCCCACCCTTCCTTCTTCTTCCCCCAGCTTTTTGTTGCTGAGCATGATGTCACATGGTATGGAATAGCCCTTTTGTCAGCTAGCATCAGCTGTCCCAGCTGTGCCCCCTCCAGCTTCCTGCACACCTCCAGCCTCCTCAGTGGTGGGGTGGGGTGAGAAGTAGAAAAGGCCTTGACTCTGTGTAAACACTGCTCAGCAATAACGAAAATATCCCTGTATTGTCCACACTGTTTTCAACAGAAATCGAAAACTTAACCCCATCCTAGCTACTACAGAGAAAATTAACTCTATCCCAGCCAAACCCAGCACAGCCTCTGATTTGGAGAATACATGGCAGGCTGTAGGGTTATGTGTAGCAAGGCTAAGACATCTTCTAAGTAACAACAGAAGTCACAGAACAGACACATAATTCATTGTTTAGATATTCAAGACAACTTAATCTAGAGTGACCTAATCAAAGAAAAACAGCAGTGGCTTAAATATTTCATCTGTAGTGTTGCCTTTCTATGACTTCATGTATTATTCTTACTAACTTCCTTCCCTAGGCTTCATATTTTCCTGTACAAATTACTATGAAGGGACATTTACAAGAGCTGATAATAATATATTAAAAATTAATTATAAACATTTATGTATCGCTGTAGGTCAAATGTTGATCTCTTCCAATATTTAATATCTGATTTGACAATATTTGTTAAGAATTGCAGCCAAAAATTGCTAATGTAAATATCTGGTAACTACTTTAATATTTTAAAAAATGTCTGGATTACAGTGCAGATATAGCAGATGTTTTGCTTGATTCTTCATGGTCTTGCAGGTAGGTTCTTTAAAAAAGTGCTCCCTGTTAGCTGAATTGCACTTTTTAGATACCAAACCCAACCCTTGTGATAAATGTACATCATGTGTGGGTTTGGGGGTAGGGGTTGGGTTTTTTCTGCCTGTTTAGTACGAATCCCAGCTTAGACTACCAATATCAATAAGACAATATCAGTGAGCTTCCTGGCCCTTCAAATTATATCTTTGCTGCTTACAAGTTATTCCTGTCTGCCCAATGTCAAAACCCATCAATTATTATTTTTCCTTGTCATTTATCTTCTGGAGGGTAATGGTTATGCAGAGAGTAATTATGAGGAACCTGTAGTCATAACTAGCTTTGGAAGCACATGGTTAATGTCTGATCTTGGATGTCTCCATTCAGGTTCAAAATGTTCCCAGACCACTTCTAGACTGCACAGTTGTTGGGTGCATTGTACAGGTCAGAGAGCTGGCTGGAGAGCACATTAGTCTATCTCAGTCCTCACATCTAACTCCTTCACTTGCAGGGGGAAAGGAAAGAATAGGGGTCAGAAAGATGCAAACCAAATGATGTAAAGGTACTCTGCTGAGGAATTGTGTTAGAATCTGTTTAGAAGCTCAAAATATTCTTGCTCCACTTGCAAAACCTAGCACCTCTGTAGCCCTGGTGAAAGCTTGGCTGCCTTCAGTTACAGAACTATGCCATGAACCCGTTAGGTCAGGACAGATTAATTTACTAGCAAAATCAAATAACATGTTTATTTCATACAGATATATATAGGAACTGTTCTATATTCACATAAAACTTTTTCTGTTTGTTGGTTATAATGTACTAAGAAATTCAGAGTTACAGCCTTTACATGCCAGTCACAAGTAGTTCGCATTCATACAGGTGGAAAATATTCACCTTGGGTGTTTCATACTTCCACAGAAACACAAGGCAAATGATGAAACACTAAAGCCAATAGTATGCATTCAGAACAATTAAAACACCCAAACTTTGGTATGCCATGAAAGGTAAAAAAACCACTTGGAAGTAATTTGCAGATGGGTGTTAAGCACATTCACTTATTCATATGGCCCTCAAGCTCAGATAATTAAAGTAGCAATGTAGGGAATGTTTTCTGTGGAAACAAAGTCAAATTCTTCAAAAGAGCATGCAGACTACATTTTTTTGCATTCCAGCATACAAATTCCTATATTTAGGCCCTAATAAAAGCGTAATCACTTCAAGTTTGTTCCTAGGGATCAGTTTCTGGACTGAGCTGCCCAAAACAGTGACTGAAAGGCTCAGTTAACACATCCTTATCAAATATGTCATATGAATAAATATGTCATGTGAATAAATGACTCATTATGTGGTAAATACATAAAGTTATCCTTCTTTTTCTACTATGGCTTCAAAAAGTGTTAATCATTTAACAAAACCTTACCAGCTTGACATTCTTCATATGCTAAATCCTATCTTTGACTGTCAAGATTCTTTAAAAGAATCTACCTCTGGTACTTACTTAGTATAACTTTCTTCAAGACATCTAGAATTGTGGGGGTTTTTTCTTAAAAAGCACCAATAAGCCTGTGGATGAAGGAATCACTGCACTTTATTGTCTTTAATTTCAGCAATGTGTGGAGAAGTTATGTACAGCCCTATGTTGTCAGATAAGACTAATAATTTTAATTGTCAAAATTTTAATAACATTCAGAAGTTCTACTCCACTTTTGGCATCACTAGAGTGTTTTCCATATTATCTCTTCTAAAAAGCATATATGAATATAAAGTTTTTAAAAGTTTACAGAGAGTAGTTAAAAATTACCACCTGGGGGTAATTAACTGAACCCTGCAAGCTGCAATGAATATGCACCTGTACCTTGAAGACAAAGGCATTGTGTGAGAGAGTTCTTGATCTCTTTTGGTCTTTGGTTACCACTGCAGCCTCTGTTTCAGTCAGCTGGATAATGGGAGTCCTTCCAATTGATTTTCATCTGATTTGGATCAGGACCTGAATGTTCTCACTTAAAATTTTCAATGAAAATGGTGCATCCACTTAGCAGATTCACTCACACTCAGTTAGTTTTACACACTCTTACACCCCAAAGTGCTGTGGCATGACTATACTCATTAAAACATAGAGATATCACTGTGCCTGTCTCCGACCTATGGCTGTCTTTCTATAGGCTGTAGCCTGTCCAGTCTGTGATTATTTTCAAAGTAATTTTAATTTCATTTTCTTTGTAGCGCTTTGTGATACCATATCAAGTACTTCATAAAAAAATCTAGACATTTTACCATTCATTTCATTTGGTTAGTTGTGTTAATTTATAAATAGGCCTCATCTAAATTCAGTTGGAAAAAAGATGAGTGCAATCCATACTGTTAATGTGAGTCTATTAGGTGGAAATCTAATCAAACTTGCAAGGGCAGGGTCTAGTGGATTTTGCTTATTCTCCTGTCCTTTCCAATAGTATTTGGCAGCCTTTGAAAAATGAAGGAAAGACCTCTGGTTTCCAAGATATCTCCTGGCATTTTCTCTCTTAGTAGTGTTTCCCTGGACACCTCTTGATGTTTACTGGCCTGTGACTAGCCAGCTGGCCATAAGCTGAGTAACACCACTTTCAGTGCTCTGGATTTTCCAGCCCCCCTTTAACATTTTTACTGCTGTATAACTGACTTCCTTTGCTTCAGATGTGAGGATCTTTTATCTAGATGTAGAATAGAAAGCACAGGACCCAAGTGGAGAGCCACTAACATTTTTTCTTACATTTTTCTTTTTCTTTTCCTTTACTTTTTGCCTTCAAAGGGGGAAGACACTAGTCACCAAGATACCATCCAAATCCTATGCATCTTTTAAGCTTATTAGCTAGTAATTCGATTTTTCTATTTCTCAGCAAGGTGTCTCAAGTATTCCATGTATTATAACAATTCTAGCAACTTCCATAGCCCCAGCATTTCTACAACTTATTATTGTCTAAACAGCACATATTTGATATAGTTGTGAGGTTTTGTTTCCCCTCAAAAAAATCTTAAATAGAAGGATAGAGACAAAAGGAAGTAGAAATGGAAAGGACATCTACGTCCACTTGTATATCTTGTTCAGGCAGCAGAAAGTGCCAAATTAAGTTCATGAACTACCAGGCCCATATGTGGTAAAAAATAAAAGTCCTGCTACTGGGGACAAACTAATGTTGTTTAAAGCCCATGTACTAAAAAACTAGGAGGAAATGAGGAAAGTCAGTCACATACAAAACAATCAGCTGAGGTTTATCATAAGTAAACCCCACGATTTTCATTTCAGCGAATTCTAAAGGTAGTTTTGGGGCAAAAAATTCAGAAGAAACACACACCAAAAATTATGTATTTTCCACAATAAACTTTAAAAAAATTCTCTATATCCTGGTCATGAAAAGCAATCACAGTTTCACATTTCTTAAATTAAAATCTATTTTTAAGAAACATTAATTTGACGTATACTAACTGTAAAAAAAAAATTAATCAACTACTAAAACAAGGAATGTTCATTATTGGATGTATTATACTCCTGAGCCCTTAGAAAGCTTATCAATTTACCTAGACAAAACCAGGTATGGATTAAACCATCCCCCTTTGTTTTAGTCCTAACAACCAAATTATGTAAGCAAATGCATTGCTTTATTCAGCAGTACCCAGTGGCCATTCTGATATGATAAAATACAGGATTAGCATCTGCTTAAGAGATTTGAGTGTCATCAGCACCAATATGCACAATGAAGTCAGTTGACTGATTTTATATTATGGCCCTGTCTACACTGATAGCCCAATGATATGCTTCTGTTGGTAGACCTACAGTGGAAAAATTGAAAGTGCAAGTGCTGCTGATATTGCCTTTCCTAGTCCATAAATTGCTTGAAAAATATTTAGATACTGACATTTCCTTATTATTGAAGAAATATCCCCAAGCTCAGCATCCTGTCCTCCCTTTCATTTACAGTGGTTTTCAGCAGATATTTTTCTAACATGTTACAGTATTACTTTGTGGAAACTCTTTGAGTCTCTGGATAGTACCTACACATGTAGGTGTGTGCCTGTTCATATACACAGGTAGAAGTAGAAAACAATGAGAAAAACAGATCTTTTGTTTGTTTGTTTCCAGAGTGTTATTATCAGACAAAATATATTGCATGTTGTGCAGTAAATAAAATTTCAGGATACTTCCTCTGAAAATGCTTTGATAGTCATTACCAAAAACACACTACAGAAGAACTTTGGGTTTGAACTGAAAGCTTCAATAAAATTGTGAGAGGACACTAACAACAGTAATGTGCTAAGATGTACAACTATCTGTCATTCTGAGGTGGTAATATAAAAATGTCATTCAAACAAAGTAAATATGAGCTGCTGAAATGGTTTTATCTCAAGTATATGTTAAAACAAATAATAAGTTTTAGGTGATTTTTTTTTTCTTTCTTTCTCAGTCTTCCCTGTTCCCTCACTCCTAGTTCCTTTCCTCCCTTACCACTGTTATTTTTCTGCCCTACAACAAAACTATCACTTTTCCAGATCAGGTTTATTAGAAGTATTAATCCTTACAGATGCCGAGTAGTAACACAGTTGTGAGTGTGTTTCTGAGTCATTAGTAGGATTAGTCATTAACAGTAACTTTACATTAACAATGACTAGTACATTTACATTAACAGTGATTAGTAGGATAAGTCATTAACATTTTTGATTTCTGTGTTTCCGAGAAACAAGTGGTGAGAAAAAGTAAGTAGCAAAGCGTTACCAGAAGACAACATTTAAAAAAGAAGGATGAAAAAAATACTATTCTGAATGGCATGTCACATGTAAAAGTTGACAACTAGCTGTGGAGAGTGACAGGGAAAATACAAAGCAGAGAACCAAAACGAAGGATGGAGAGAGATGGAAAAAGAATGTCAGGAAATTATAGCGGGGTGCAGTAAAATAATTGTTTTGAAGCAGGAAAGCAATTTTAAATTAGCTTCTGAAATGAATAGAAATCTGGTCAAAGGGTTAATGGATGAAGGTGCAAAAATCATAACTCCTAAAGCATAAGAGTAGCCTGGTCACACATGAAGTTCGAGAATTCTAAAGATCAAGAATGTTGATGATAGCTGACATGGGACATGATAAAGTATGCTAAATACAGTTTTCTAAGGTGGTAATGCGCGAGGTAGCTATAGGCCAAAAGTGTAAGCAGAGTTTGCTGATCCCAAGTATTTAGAGCAATGTACTATTTTTACCAAATGAAAGAAAAAGAAAAAACAGATAAAAATAACATTCCAGGCAAATGTAGAATTAAAAAAAAAAAGTTAAATAAAAAAAAACTTTTAGAGCTTTATCATAAAAATACAGCAAAACCTGGACAGCTTTTTGTTTGTTTGGTTGGTTTATTTGATTTGGTGTTTTTAATTATTATAAAAAGCAACTGGAATCAGGTCTTATAGAAGCTTCTGTAAAGCATGATGAGTGGGAAAGATTGTTATTTATGCAATAGAAAATCTTGATATGCATAAGACTAGGTTTTTGTCAGCACAGAAGGATTTAGTGTTGTAATTTTCACCATGGCACTCTATTAGTAAGATTAAATCACTGAGGTATGTTAAACACTGTAAAGAATGCATTTAGAAAGGTTGTAGATTGCTAAGTCAAATGTATATTTATGTAACTGTAGAAACAACAGATGAGAAAAAAACCACTGTAAATTAAATACTCAGCTATACGTTCAGATAAAGGGCATAGAATGAAAACAGGAATCTTTATTTGTAAAAGACTTTGAGATTTCTCCAGGCAAGTGTAGCAATGTTTTCCTTCATTTGACATAGCATATCTGTTGCTGCAATGAGGAGCACTTGCAAGTTCTAGGCTTTAATTTTATTCACTAAACTTAGACGGTTAAACCAAAACCTATTCTGAAGAACCATGATGTTTCTTACCAGGACTGCAGTCAGTGACAATCCCTTTCAATCAGCAGGAACTCAACCTGTGCATTCCTTTCCTTGAAGATTATGCCTTCATATTTATTTATTTTTATTTTTTAAATGTATTGGCCTACTGTAATTAACTTTTACATTTTTCATCTCTTAAAGTATTTACTGTACTGAACTACTGATAACACAAAATGCACTAACAAGCTGCCTGGTTCTATAGAATTTCTTCTTCTGGAGCAGTGGTAGTTGCACCTCTGCCCAGTAGATGCTGCTGCTGGTCAGGTCAGTTCTGAGTGGGTAACAGACCTGCAGCTGTTCAGTGATCTGGACTTATAGGGCAGCCTGCAGTGACAGAGAACTCATGTGAATGACATCCAGGGGACATCTGAGAGATCTGAGTTTTGCTGGACAAAAATGCCAGAGAGAACCTGGGGAGAGGATGCCACAGCAACCTACCACGCAGGGACACAGCAAAGCTCACTTTTTAAGTGAGTTAGAGCACTGTTTGACTGCTTCCTTTAAAAGTTCTGAAGAAGATTGCCACAACTAATCCATCATTCAAAAGCTCTCCTCCAACATTGTCACAGAGCTTTCCAAATGTGTATCCTTGGACAGAGTCAGAGCCCCCCACCAGCAGGCTGGGGAATACACATAAATTACCAGACCTTGTTATGAGAGGCCCCTCTGTGCTATCTGTGTGTCCATTCTCAGGCTTCAGGGTTGCCTGTTATTCATGTTGTTTATGATTTCAGAAAGAAACAAGGAAAGCCCTGTGTGGTTCAAGACAGCTATGGATCAGGATGTACTTCCAGGTAACTTTGTGTGTCAGAAAACAGTTGTGCATAATAAGAATGCCAACTACAGCGGAGTCTTCCTTCATGAATGATATAACGGAGCTCCAAAGTCCTGAACTGAAATAAAGTCTAAAAGATCTTTGTATTATCAAAGTAATTATTTTAAGAATATTTTATGGAAAGACCAGTTATAATAAATACCTAGAATCTGTAGATGACTTGCAAGATCACTGCTCCAGATGACAAAATTATGGTTACACAGACTGTGACAAATTCTTTCAAAAATACAGCTAATTTTTTGGCTGTATCACAGAAAAACAGGAAAACAAATTACAAATTGGAAGAATGTCCTGTGGAAATAAAAAATGACATTTATAATGCCAGGTACTCAATTAAAAATAAGCTAGAGTGACAACTTATAAAAAAAATGTGTATTTGAGAAAATTGATATTAAAAAACAATTATCAGCCTCAGATCAAAATATATTTTTCAAATATTGAAAAAATTCCCGTCAGCATTTCTAGAACAAAATGTATGTATTTTTACATTGACTAGATTCTCTAGGTAACATAGGCACTCTTCAAAAATCATAGTTCAGTTCTTTTACTTAAACCTGTTTCAGAACAAGGTGATGAAATGCACTCTTCTTCCTACCTTTCCTTTGAATGATCTTTTAGTAAGTCTGCTGGGTTTTACAACCTCTCTCTGCCTCCTCTTAAAACAGTTCTATTTTTTTCGTAAATAACAACTTTTTATGAAGAACAGAAAAATAAAAATAGAAAAAGGAAAAGAAAAAGAAAAAGGAAAAGAAAAAGGAAAAGAAAAAGGAAAAGAAAAAGAAAAAGAAAAAGAAAAAGAAAAAGAAAAAGAAAAAGAAAAAGAAAAAGAAAAAGAAAAAGAAAAAGAAAAAGAAATAGGAAAAAGAAAAATATAAAATAAAAAAGATATATTTGATCATTAGGCTTCCCCCCAAGAGACAAAAACTCGGGTTTTTTTTCTACCACATTAACAAATATTGAGTATTATATAAAAAGTAAAGTTATGTGTATATAGGAAGCATTAGCCTGATTGAAAGAATGAGCTCCTCAAATAATGGCTCCAACTTAGCAGAGGTTCCAGAAGGAGTTAACAAAACATTGTGAGGTCCTGAAAAATATGTCTTGTACTTGTCGATTGTAACAGAAACAGGTGAAGAAGAAACAGATTTTATATGGCAGAATCTCTCAGAAAAGCGTAAAAAAAGACTGCTTGGAAGGCAAAGTTAGACAGACAGAAGCAAAATACAAAATAAGGCGCAAATTCTTCATGGTTAGCATAATTAACCATTGGAATAATTTAAGCAGGAACACGGTAAACTCTTCAACTGCAATACTTTTCTTAAAGCTACATGTCTTTCACAATCATGCTCTAGCTCCAGATGAAGTTATAGGCTTGATGTGAAGCTTACTGGGTGAAGTTCCTTGGCCCGTGTTATGCAGGAGGTCAAACAGGCTGACCATGATGGCCTATTTGAGCTTTGCATTCTACAAATATATGAAAATATAGTCATTAATTTCTCTGTCATGCCAGAGTTACAGTCTGAATCTCTTCCTTTTACCTGTCACTTGCTCCTTATTTATTTATTTATTTATTTATTTATTTGGATTTTTTTTTTTTTTCCCTCCATGGTTATCTTTTTTGGAACTTCATTGTACAGAATGGTCATTAACTGTGATGCAAATGCCAATGTTTCCATGGAAACCCCTGTCCACTACAGAATATACTAGAGCAATTTTTGAACCATTTGTCCATTTGATTAATTATGTCTTTGTGCTGAAGGCGGCTTGGCTTGATTGTCTCATCATGTATTAGAGAAGCTACTGCTCTAACAAATGGAGCTATTGTTTTGGGTCTATTCATCTTGGTACATCCCTGAGAGCTGATAGACATTTCAACAAAATGACTGTCCCTTAATGAGCTGCAGCTTGTCAGAATTGTTTAGGGCTTCATGCTAGGCACAGACCACTGTCATGACAGCTTCAGTTATTATGGCAATGAGTAGGATGTCTATAAAAGAGTCTATAGAAGAGAATGACCCTGGTTTTGATATCACATAGTTTGTAATTATCAGCTATATATACACTATATGATAGATTCATAATAGATTCCAAAGCTTTGAGACAATTTTCTGATGAACTAGTTGTTCAGTCACAAAGAAAGAAGAGATAAAATACTTTCCCTAACCTTTTTAGCTGTTTTTTAGTAAAAACAGAAAACAAAACCCCACAAAACATACCAAAAAAACTCTCAGAAAAGATCAGCCAGTAATTGTTAGCAGTTTTGCTTTGTTGATAAATCACAGACACTGCGGCTTTCTGTAGTGAGGCAATTTCCAATTCTATTATATTTTTTTTAAACATTAATTTTACCTGTTACTAGTACTGAAAATTTACAAGGAATATGAAAAAATCTAAATGCAATATCCATGGCCTAAAAGGAAAACATATATTTTTCTAAAAAATTACTACATAAATCTTCAGAGAATTTACTTTGTTCCTTGCTCTGTCAGCTCCCATCAACATTTTTTCAATTTTAGTGGACACGTCTGTCACTGTATTGTTTACATTAGTGAATATCCAGCTCTGAAATGTAAGCAGCTTTGGTGGCTTGGGATTATGTCAGACACATACCTGCTTATTTCTGGCAACAGGTTTCACATACTTTGATTAATAATAATGGAAAAATTAGAAATCTGTATTACTTTTCACAACGGCTTATAATTTCACCTACAGAGATACGCATTTCTGAAAGGAGTAAACATTAAGCCAGTCAGAGTCAACATAACAAGCTAGCTCTAACCAGAAGCTAATTATGAAAATCAAAATAGACTTTCTACATATTTTTAAAATGTAGATTTATGATTTCCATTCTTAGATGTTCCATTCAGTGAACAAGCATGAAAAGTCACTGTATATGACATTTGCTTTAAATATTTCTCAGTGCAGAATCAGTGATTAAGCTGTGCCCCTAATAATCACAGATGGAAGTCAGCACCCTGTAGCTACCAACAGCCACATTTAATCAGTTAATAACTGTGGATTAAACTTAATTCAGATTAATTTGTATTAGTATAGAATTTGTAACTCAATTGCTTTCATATTAATTTACATGTTGTCTAGACATGACATCATATTGACTCTTTGTTTGGCCCAAACACTAATTATGAACCATGTAGCTAATGGATGCAAAACTTTCAGTTTAAAAACAAAATAGGATTTCTGTCTACACTGTACTGAGGACAGTTCAATATTACAGTTTAGCGTTACAGGCTTAGCATTGCCTGGGAATAGCACTTCTTCATTTGCACTTCAACCTCCTTAAACAAAGCATGTTGTTCCTATGTGAAGAACGCGGCTGTTGGAAAATGAAGTTGCTATCATCCATCAAAAATTGTTAGCCTCAAATTCTTCTGGGAAAAACCCAACGAGGAAATCAAAAGGGTTAAAGAAAAAAACGAAGAAGAAGAGGGAAAAAAAACCCCTCCTGCTAACAATAATAACTGCTGTGGTGCAAATTAGACTGAACCACTGTCAAGGTTATTTTATCATTTAGAATTGTATCTATTCTGGGGGGCCTTTCACATGAATCTGAGCTCAGTTATCACTTCTTCTGACAATGTTTGACTCATTCATTTTCAAAGTATATTTTAAAATAAAAGCAAAATAGTGGAAAACATACTTGACTTTCATTAGCATGATAGGTACTGGGTTTTTTTTGTTATTTGGTTTAGCTAGATTATGGGGTTTTTTCTATATATACATATAGGGTCCAAGATTACTTAAGATATCTTTTACAGACAGGGTGCATTCATACTCAGTGCCATTCTCATAAGTAAAATAGAATTTTAAAAAATTTTAAAAATATCAGAAATACTCAATTATTATCTTGAAATTTTCATCAGCAATAGTGATAACAGTAAGAAAAACTTACGTGATTTATATTATCCTATCTTTCTTTAAATTTTAGTTTGCCTGTAGTGCCTACATAAAAACCACCATGACAACGCTTCAAACAAGCCTCAGGAAATAATTTAGAATAAGAGACTGAGTTGATAACAGCAAGCTGAAACTTTGCTATTCCCATCTGCCCACTTATTTTAATAGTGGTCAACAGAGGTGATAACTGAGCAATAAAGTAGGGCCAGACAAAGTGTTGTTTTGTCTTGTTTTTTCTTCTTTAATCTGAATATTGTCCACATAGATTACATGGTTTGAATTTTAAAAAAAAAATAATAAGTTTTGTGTTCAAAAATAGGTCTGATAATTTTTATCAACTATAGGAAAAGCTCCTACTCAGGCATTTATTTTTTTTTTTACCTGCTGGATAAATAATGTTCGACTTGCTCATCTGTGGTGTAGTAGTGTCACCTAGTGGCTCATCTTATCCCTCACCAAAGACTACGTTTCCTGAACTGTGAGTTCATAGCAGACTGCCTCCCATCCACGCAAAAGCCAGTTGTGCCATATGCTACCCTTGAAGCTGTAATAAATCATTCAGTAGCATGGCACTCCTGTTTGCATGCAGTACAATGGGGATGCAATTTCAAAATAGCTTCCACAATTAATGCTGCAGTTTTATTTCAGTAGCACAGGTGATAGGCAGCATTCTCACTGTGGACCTGCATAACCTGAGTTTTGTACCTGCAGACTGCACTCACATAAACTGAGGAGCTGTATTTCTACCAACCACACTTTAGAGTTGAGATATTTGAACCTGCAACAACAAAGGACATTTTTAATTTATAGCCTACTGTGAGGGGCATATCTTCTAAAAGTACAGAGGAACTGAACAAGATATACAGATAAGCCAGTAAGACACATAATTTTGACATGTAAGGCTTACAGTTGTGGGAGATTTTATTTTCATAAATATATATCTAAATTAATATCTACTAATGAAGTAGCTGCAAGATTATAGAGCTAAATTCTAAGACTCAAGAAGACTAAAATATTTTATCTCTTTTATATATCTAATTAAAACTTTTTTTTAAATTATCCTGTGAAATGATTTTGAATCTAAAATGCTTCTATTAGCTTTGATCCTTAAGAAATAGAAATTTTATAGTACAGATTTATTAAAATGTTTGAATCATCTTTCTTCATACCATAGATGAGCTAAGCAAGTGTTAATTAAGCTTTTGTAAACTCATAATGGCTCACATGAAAGTTCTACAAAAAGTCACAGAAAATACTAGAACTCAGAATTATTTCAATGAATATCTGTACTCAAGGTTAATGTGAAACTCCTGGGAAAAAAGCAGAGAAAAATAAAGTGACCTCTGTAAAATTAAGATCAACTAATTAAGACTGACTGTTTTGCAGTATGTTTTTCTTTAATTTCTTCTTGTAATAATAAAACAAAAATTTACATCATCACTCCATTCAAGATACCCATATCTTTCTGCTGAACAAATTAAATTTTTTTTTCACCCTTCTCAGATTTTTAACTTAAAACCACCCAACCACCTGGAGCAAAACCAACCAGAAATTATTAAACCTGTAGGGAAGACTGGTATTGCAAAGCTCAATGTTCCATACACTTCTGCACACTAAAAACTACCAATTTCCCCTTATATTGAAATTTTCTGAAATGTTTTTAAGATGTTATTTACAGCTAACAATGCACATTGACATTGAACTTCACCTCCATAAAGCAATTGCTAAACTAATATTTAGAAAAGGTCTTAACACTGCCAGCTTCACTCATAGTAAGATGACAAAGTGCTGCAGAGGTCTCAGTACTTTCAGAAGTAGAATAATGCTGGAACTCTTATTACAGCATCCTGTTTCTTTCTTGCATAAAAGCAACACATCAGAAGAGTAAGCAGTTTCTGCATGATTAATGAAACATGAGGAAAGACTTCCCAGATGCTGCTGAACTGCTCTGAAAAGATAATTCATTTGCTATCTTTATCTCTGCCTTTTATATGGGTTATATTAAATATGTCTCATTGAGTTGTCTGCTCTTTAAATCAGATGGTGATGATTTAGTGTAAATCTGAAGTTTTACATCAGTTTTACAGATTTAGTGTAAATCTGAAGTGATTCCATGGGCAACTTTATAAATTAAAGGTATGGGGATAACCTTTAGCTTTACATTGACATCATGGCATTGAGATACATTTTGTTATGTTTTCATGTCTTCATAAGACTCTGAAATAAATTAATTCAAAATTTCCCAGCTGGTCTCCAATCTCTTTGCTAAGGGTATTGGCAGTGACTGGGGCTCTTGATCAAGGTGTGAGAAGTCATACCCACTGGTTAAGTCCAGGCTGAGGTCAGAAAACTTATGCTGTGCTAGCCAAAGGAAACAAAAGAGCAAAGGGCAAAGCTAAGAACGCTGTCTAATAGTAGGCTAATGCTTGGGAGCCCAGGAATCATAAGGTAAGCATCATGAGACAAGGGACCACAAAGTGGGAACCAGAACTGAAGATACTGGGCACTGGAATTCTTTAATCCTGTCCAACTGAAGACTTAAAAAAACCAAAACCTTGGACAGGGCAGAGTTTGGATGATTTGCTCCAGTCAGGAGCAGCTGGTAAGATGTCCATACACATGGGGTTAAACACCAGTCAGACTCACAGGAAGAACACACCTGGCCTCCTGGGGAGCTGACCATGGGGACATTGATCTTGACTCATCTGCAAGGAATGTCTGAGTGTCTGACTGTAGCTTGCTTGCCCAAACAAAACCTGACAAGAGCTATGAAAATAAGAATTTTCTCTGGGAAATGTAAATCTATTGTAATTTTTGCTGGCATATAAAAGTTTCATTTATTCCTCATCATTTCTGTCTAGAAGACCTATATTTTGACAATATATCCATCTTCAGCCTGCAGTATCAGATTCGTCAGCTGGAGAAAGCTGAAAAGCTGATGGTGCAAAAAAGCAAAGACACTCCTTTTGAAATAACAGGACTGAAATACGGTCTTGGAGGCACTAGGACATATCTTCTCACTGTCACTACCCATGACAAAAGGACTTGCAGAAGTTTGCTACAGGAGGGCTACTTAACACCCTTCTTCAGTCATTTGCCATCTTTTCCACACTACGCTATCGGAAGCAAAATGCTGAATGAATCCCAGAACTTAACCAAGACAACATTAACACGCAGCTGAGCACTGAAACCAACCTCCCCAGGGGTTCTAACTGCATCTTAGTGCCTCTGCCACTGATGTGAAAACAGCTCTCATGAATGCATTTCTGATAATGCTGCCTTTGAGGGCAGAGGAACACAAAGGAGTAGACAGCCTTGAATTGAAGGGGCTCTATGAGTTAAGCTTTGCAGGATCTCTGCATCTAGGTTATATGTCACATATGAGCTGGCACAGGGACTCTTGTGGGGCAAAGCAAACCTGACTGCAGCTAAGCACATTGTGTTCCTTTTCTTATGCTGCCAAAAGCCCAGAACTTCTTTATTTAAGAAAGAAGCACATAAAGGTGGATCTTCCCTACAGATACGCTCAGGACTGAATCGCTGTCTTGATGGATCTGCAGAGTTCCTGCCAGCCCCATACCTCAGAGCATGCAGTGAAACCTGAAAGGAAACAAGATCTCCACTGTGATCGGGAACTTCTGCACTGAGATACAGCCACTGCCTCAGTAAGGAAGGGTGGCATTAGGCTGTTTTTCCAGTCTCTCCATCTGCATATCCACAGGGGAATTGTGTGTACAATATCTGAGTACCTGTGTACCAAGAGACAATTGTATATTCAAACAAGCAAACATTAAAAAGCACATACTTAGGTATGGCAAATGTTACATTCGGTAATTGCATTCTTCACAGGTATCTATACTTGCTAACTTCACTTGTAATGTTCCCCAGTGTTGTTATATCCTCTTTTGGATGCCATTCACTCAAGAAAAAGTCATCTGATTATCTCATTCTCAAGCCAGGGACTAGTCTGAAGGTCTCACATAGCAGCTCTGACTCTCTCCCCAGACTTAACTAAATCTGTGACCAGAAGGTAGTGGCATTTGGTTTTCTTGAAAATGAAGGTTGTGTGGTGGGTTTTTGGTTTGGGTTTGAGGTTTTTTTTTCCTTTAGAACAAGAAACCACACCATATTTCTATTTATATTTGTTTGGCAACTCCTGAAAAACATTTCTCTGGTTTCCTATCCACAAATATGATCTGAATTTGATTGCAGCTTCAGCTGCAAGATAGTTCTTTGAATGCACCATTATTAAATACAAGCGGTGTGTGACACCTTCCAGCTGGTAAATGATTTAGAGCATTATCTCCCCATAGTGCCCTACCTACCCTACACTAGGCTATTCTGGTGTGGATACTTCTAGTATGTACTCTCAGAGTTGCACTGTTCTGTGTAAAATACCACTATAATCTTGATCAGGATCTTTGGCTATAGTGGTTTCCAATCCTAAGTCACCATCCCAACAATTAAGCTAAGGATCTGATATTCCTCCTTCTCATACTCAGTCTTCAAATGGGGATCACTTGACAGCAAAGGTTAAAGGATTTCTCTCTGAGGATACTCAGCAATCCAGGGGAGAAGCAATTTGCCTAAGTAAACAGAGACTTGGTTGGAAACCCTGATCTGAATTAGAGTAAATTTGTGCTTTGGCATCCCAACTCATCTCTATTTCCTTGCATCTTTTCTGAGTACTGCTTAAGTCGCAGACTTCATTTCCACTGCTATATATGGTACTTACCTTTTTGTAATCTTTTCACACCTCATTCCCCTCTCTACAGGAAATATGCCCTTAACTCTGTTTCCATCAGCACACAAGTCTTTACACTGTTTAGTACCTTATTAATCTTGTCCTGTAGAACTTCATTTCTCACTTGAGGTTCCCATGTGTGCATTAAAAATAAAACCCAGAATATGCTATTTATTTGTTTGAACACCAATACACACACACACACACGTACAGACATACATAGACATACAGAGACATATATTTTTGCTACTCATTTTTCATGATTGCTTCTTAAATAATACTCATGCATAAAAATATGCCCAAATTAAACTCTTGAATATGTGACATATAAATTGTTTTCACAGTAGGGCAACATGTATTTCCCTCTACTTTCACCAAGAGGGAAAGTATTACCTCAGTATCTCAAATTTTGTTTTGTTTTAAAAAGAGTATGTAGCCCTGGTAACATTTTTAAAGCCATGAAACAGATATATATATGCATAATACACATATAACTTGTATAATCTGTCATACAACTTTTTCAGAGGAAGCTGAGTGGCAACCTCATATGTAACTGGTTTTGACAAAAGTACTGTGTCTTCTTACACTTTCTACTCTGATATTGCAGAATGGTGGTGCAGGGAGACTAATCTGTATTTATGTGCCTGATTTTCTCCAGCCTAATTTCCTGCTTTCAAATTCAATATATGATGAGCCTAACCAAAGATCCTGTGGGATTTACACCTGATAGTAGATTAGTACTTTGGCTGATTTTCAAACAAATGTACAATGAATGGGAAGACTAAATGAAGCATTCCTTTACAGTTCTGGGAAGGCGGGGAGAAAGACCACAGAGTCTGTGTTTGGAATTCATTTCCACCAGCAAGTGTAACAACAGGGGAAAAGACTTTAAATGCCCTTCAGCAGAAACTGGCAGGCAGGGGAGACAGAGGAGCCTTTTGCTCACATCTTTCGCTGTAAGATGTCTAAGTATGTTATCTCTTTCCCATAGCTGTCAATGTCAACTTTGATCACTAATATATTGTCTTGGCAGAAAGATAATCTAACCTCAGTCCTTAAAACTTTGTGCTTATGCAGTGCACATCTTCCTAGTGCAGCCTCAATATACTGACCCAGCTGTATTTCACTTCATTTAATAAAGTACATTAATTAAATCAGCTTTTCTTATGACAGAAATGTTAAGAATCAATCAAGAGCCATTTGTTTTTCCTTATGTTAACATAACATTTTCCCATATAATTTCTTGCAGCAGCATTTCTAAAGAGATGTCATCTACTCTGAAATAACGTTTAAAATATTGTACTTAGTGGGACATTCTGCTGTGGAGTTATTGATGGATCTTCAAGGAGATTCTGACAGAGCAAATGTTTATATCACCAGCATAGATGTCAAAGCATAGCCAGCACTGACCAATGGATTAATTCCTTTTCACAGCGAACATAATCGGATATAGTTAAGACTGGCTAAAGTTTTCAATTAAAATATCCTGGTTTACAGACCTTGGTCAGATTTCAACTGGTTGAGTTAAAATTGTCCATGTTGACTGTCTTTTTTTCAATGTCAGCAAAACCAGAGCAGCCATTTCTCAAAACAAAGTTAGGAAATTATACCTCCCAGTTTAGACAGCTTTAGGTCTGTTTTGAAACAGTAATAGACCTATGCTTTGGACAGGACTCAGCCATCCTTCAGAGGGTTACAGGAGCATAACACTAGCCACATACCACTTTTTGTCTCTATTAAGCAAGTTAAACTATGGCAATATCTTCCCCACAATTTGGTCTTCTAATTGGAGCCCAGCCCAGTGATGTGTACTTGAAATCCCTCATGTAAGTAATTAGGGAAAAAAGTGCCTGTCTGCCTGGTGATTTGTCCATCAAAGCTGTACTGCCAACAAAATCTTCATCATTTCCCTGCTGAGTGGCACTTTCTGTCCCAATATAGGATTTTACATTGACAAATAATATTCTCCAGAATCTCCAGTAACTGTGAAAATTTCTTTATTTTCTTTGTAGAAAATATGTCCCATGAAGTGATGAAATTTGCATAGATCCCTCTTCAGAAATCTCTTGCCTTTGACATGGTACAATTGTGATTTACACTAAGGAAAGACAAATTGCAAAATGATTTAATATCTCCTGAAGAATAGAACAGAAATTCTGTTATAAATAAATACAGAAGGAAGGACAGAAGGACGGACGGAAGGATGGACAGAAGGAAGGAAGGACAAAAGGAAGGATGGAAGGAAGGAAGGAAAGAAGGAAAGAAGGAAAGAAAGGAAGGAAGACCATTGTCTCTGTCATATTTGTCTTTGGTGCTGAGTGTGTCCCCAGGACTGTTTGAAACACCAAAACTCAGGAAAGAAAGGCCATTGTACAGTTAAGTGGAAAAGCAAATGTTCTTGGCATGGTTTGACTCATTCTGCTTAGTAAAAGGTACTAGAAAGAACACTGGGTCAACACTATGATTTTGTGTTGTGACTGACAGAAGTGAATGGACTGGTGTCATCTAGATGACAACTTCTTGAATTCGGCAGCATTTTAAAAATGTCAACACATTTTTTGTATGTTGTTTCTAACAGTCTACTGGAAAGGAATAAAACTCAGAGGCTACATTGACCAACATTTTAGTTCACTTATTCCCAGTCTTCCCCTCTTACTCCACAATCAACCACATCCCACTCTATTTTACGGGAAGACTACAGCTCAGGGATTTAAACATTTTTAATATTTTCTCAGTTAAATGTTATATTCACCATAGGAATGACAAGAAACTGCATACTTGGAATATATGTAAGATTTCTGAGGAGTTGTACTGAAATGAAAACTCCTGTCTGACTTTAACATTGTTATTACAACTCCTGGTGACATATGCTCACTTCATAGTAACAGACCATATCATTCTTTCTGTAATGTATTTTCCCAATTCATTAAGCATAAGAAACTGCACAGTTGATGGCTGACGTGCTAAACTGGAGTAAGGTAACAAAGTTTACAGTGGTTTATCAGCATTCAGTAAAAGATTATTTAACTGTTGTTTCATAAACTTACGTTGATGATGTAGATAAACATTCTTTAAAACATTCTTTCTCCTCACAAGCTCTTTCAGCCATAAAAGAACTATATAAGATTGTCAATGATTTATTTAATCTGATCATGCACATATAGATGAAATTTGTATGTGTGTAGCACCAGAAAAAGAAAAAAAGAGAGAAAAGAATGCGTTCTCCTCCTTACTAAGGAAAAGTAATAAATAAATTCATAGCTGCATCCAGTATACCAGCCACTAATAAATATGGTACGAGTAATGTGGAGAAAATTATAAGAAAGAAATATATTTAAAATATATATTAGTTTATTTGATTGTATAATCTACACTCAGACCACATCAAACCTGTGAACTGTCTGAGAAATGAGATTAGCTCTGTACTAGTGACAAATAATTTTGATAAAGATAAGGAATTAAGTTTTCAGTACTTAGGGGAAAAGAAGCTGTTCTGGAAATGATGGTCAGAATCATTCTAATTGCCATCCATAATTTTTTTTTTCTGTTTTCTTTCAGCATGTGTTACTGATGGAAGATAAGAAAACATCAGTTACTGACAAATTTTCTTGAATTCCCTGGGCATTTGCTTGGATATTTTTTTTTTATTTATTAGAAAACTTCAATTTTAATTGGTAAAGATTCAGAAATGTGTAAGAACTTTTATTTTTAAACTGATGGGTTTATAACTCTTTCTGCCTGGCTCAAATGTCAGTAATATGGTGGGGAGGAACAAGTACTGTCATCTTCAGTCATTAAAGGAATGGCATAGCTCAGCCTTTCCTGACTGAGGCCCAGTGTTTTCCAAAGTGTAGGATACTATATCCCCCACCTGAACAGCACTTACGTATTTGCCCATTTTGTACCACAGAGGTATTGTTTACAAGCAAATGATCTGTTTTAAAGGAGAATATGCTAGAGATGGTAGGAAGTGAAACTGGAGAACAGGTCTACCGAGCTAGAACACAGCAATGAGAATCAGTTCCCTGAATGTCTGGGTTAAAAACACCCACCTTGTAACCCCAGTTATGTTTTGACCATTTCCTTCAGTACAGCTGAATGTCTAATGCTTGGGGAAAAAAATTTCCATGCAAAAGTGACCACATATTACTTCTTAATGTGTTTCTGTATTTAAATAGTTCCTTTTCTTCTTCAGTCCCTTTTTAATTATCATGACCAATTCTCCATATTCTCTATTTGAATTCTGTTATTAAGCTTTTATCAGCCAAGACATTTCAGATGGAACTGTCCCATTCTTTTTTTTTCCTGTATTGAGTGATCTTCAAAAAGAGTAAACTTAGAAGGACTTCTGAAAGTATATATGTAGGATGTGAAAATTAGCTTCCTGAAAACATCAGTGCCAGTGAAATCTGAAAATATTTATGGCAGGTAGACTAGATTAACAAATATTTTGGAACTTAAAAGGTGTGTACCAAAATCAAAACCATACAAAATTAAAATAATTTTTTGTGGAAATACTATCTGACCAACCACTACCTGGAGATGAAAATGGACTTCCCACAATTTGCCTATGGAGATTAAAAGTACTATTGTTCCATTAAAAAAATAAATCAAACCAAACCAAACCAAACAACAACAACAACAAAAAAAAAAAAATAGAAAGAGGAGGTAAAAAAATGAGTTAAAATTCATGTTTAGCAGTAGTGTTCTACAGCTACAAGTGGGCACCAAATTGTCAATGCTGTCATAAATTTAGGCTCTGAAGGTCACTATTTATGCAAATAAGGCTGTCTACATTGCAAAAGTATTTACATTGGACCAGGAACAAAACTTCCGTGTTTTACTTCAGTCTTTTTAAAAATTATTATTATTAAACATTTTTGAATATTAAGTTTCTGTTGTACCTATAAAATCTGGAAAATAAGATATGCAAGAAAAAATATTTCATTTTGATCAGTAGCCTGTGGTATGAATGTAGTATTAATAGGAATTCCACAGAAGTTTCAGGGCATCTTTATCTTTGAATGGATACTTATAAAATGCTCTGGCAAAACACACAAGTCAGCCAAACTATAATATTGCATGGATGTAATCAGGAATTTCATCACTTATATCAGAAACATGTTTGGCAAGCCATAACCAACTTGTTCTTTATTTCTCTTCATTTCATTCATTTCTGCTTTGTCACTCTTATTCCTCATGACCTCTTATCTCATCCTCATGTGTTGCCAAAGTCTATTAAAAAGTTAAGTTGAAGAAGTTGATTAAAAAGTGAAGTGCTATACCAGTGCTGGTTACCTGCAGAGTTTAATTGGGGTTTTGTCCCTTTTCTCTACTCCCTGTGCTCACAAGAAGAAAGAATTTCTTCTTTTTCTCTGGTTTTCTGTCCCTCTCTTCTATTCCCCAGTTCTCTCACTCTTTGCATTTCTCTTGCTATGCTTCATAGCTCTATCATTTGCCTGCCCTCTAACATTCTTTGCTTCCTCATTATGCACACACAAACACCCACAAAAACATTTCAGGATGGATGTCAGAAGTTGTCAGGTTATCTCTTATCATAACCAGACAGCAAGCACTCATGGTAAGTCATTTTAAATCGAATTTCTTATTGAAAGGTCATAATCCAAACATGTTTTGACCATAATTGTGAGCCAGTGGGCAAGATATCTCCATTTCATTCTATAGTGGCACCATATGGTATCTCTCAATCCATTAACTAATGTACCCAGTATGGAATATCAAGCTCCTTTATTCCTCTCTACTTATATCATTCACTAATCTTTACATGAACCATGCTTTTATTTGTATAAGATATCCATTTTATCCTCTCATCTTCTGCATCATATGTCCCAGTCTCTCTCTTGTTTTTCTAGTGGTACGTAACAAAAAGTCTGCAAAATGTATCTGGGATATTACAGCTTCCATCATTTCACTTAGCAACTGTTCATGTTCATTAAATTTTTTTCCCTATAAACCATCTTGAAATCCATAATCAAAAACACCAGCTGTTTTTCCCCACTGTTCAACACCCATTGGCTGTCAATACATCTGTATAATTACTGTAATACTGCCAGGTGGAAGATACTGTAACAATAAGAATGCCAGGTGGAGAATAATAAAGCAGAAAAGAGGAATAGAACAACAACAAAACAATCAGATTAGATTGTCTTTGTTCACAGTATCAAACGAGTATCGCACTGTCAGTCATCCACAGCATTCAGCCTTCTTTCCAGGACTATGTATCTGCAAGCAAGAAGGATTAAAGTCTTAACATGTGTAGAATCTATACAAAATGCATTATTTCTTTGAAGCAAAGTATGCCAGTATTTCACATAGTTAAATTCAAACTTATCATTTGGAAATGAACACAGTACTGAAGTAGGAAATTCAGCATTCAGGGAGGGAACAGCCTCACTGCAATGAGAGATCTTCTGATGCTAAGAAGATCTTCTACTGAGCTAAACATTCCTCTTTTTAATGGCACACAGACACCTTCTCTAAACTTACCTAAATTGTCCTCATGAAAGTAATGTTTTAATTAATCTTAACAAATGCAAAATATATATATGAAAATATGTCAACTTTTTAATTAGTAGTAAGGTTCTTTGTATTTCCACCTACTCCTTCTTACTTTTTAGGTTATTTTTTTAGGCTTCAAAGAGGGTTTGTTATTTAGCAGCTGCTAGCTATCAACTGTGAACTGATGGTTTACAGCACACCTGGGCAATCTGTAGTCCATCAATATAATCCACCTGTCTTTTCCTCATGTTTCCTTCTGGGGAACAATATTCTCTTCTGAGACTATCAATTGGTTTGCCAGATGAACTATTCTAGTCACCCACAACCTACTCCCAGGTTTTCCTTTTTCGTTATGTGTGTCAGGTACTGCAGTAATATCCTATGACACAAAAATACATGTTATAAAATTGTACGTTGCTCACATGACAGGTAGGGTATAAGAAAATATGTCAGGGTGGATTGTAGGCTATGGCTTTCAAGAGGTTCCGTTGGTCATGGTATGGGCACTCCAGCTGTATCCAGTTTTGAGAAAAATAAATAACACACCTACTCCTTTTGTTTTTAATAAAAACAGTAACTAACATATGTACAAATACTATTTTAAAATCCTTTAAATTACCGGTTACATCTTGTCATTTCAATCAGTTCAGGTCCTGTTGTTAAAGGAAATATATAGGCAGAAGGGTAGTGTTTTGTCTGCATACTTTTAAAATCGTATATAATGTTCCATAAAATCCATAACCTGGTGATAAATTTTTATTTGTATTTCATAAGAAAAAAAAATGATAGCATTGATTAGTTTCCAGGTTCTCTGTAGACTGTCTATTTTCACACATGGTGTTTCTTAAATATTTTTAAATATAGTTATTTTCATGAGGGTTTTGTATATTCTTAAAGTAAAAATGAGGCAATATTACACATTGTGTGTGTTAAATTCCATTTGGAAAAAAATAGACATTTGGCAATAAATTCACAGAATGCCATTAAATGAACATTTAAAAATTAACTTTCTATTCGAAGTAGAGAGAATATATTTGATTACTGCAGGTATGAAATATATGACCATTACTATTATTAGCTTAGATATATTTAAGCTGCAGGACAAGAAGACCAGTATATTGAGTGCTAAATTTCCACTTACGGTCAGATTAAAAAATAAAAATAACAACAATACCCACCTCTGCAAATATATATTGGCAACATTTTTAACTGGAACCACTATTTAAATCTTGAAATTTGTACAAATAAGAATTTCTATCTGTGGATTCATGTTGTCAGTAATCCTCTGAACTTGGTTAATATGTTCAGTTCATGCTTACTTATAAGTACTGTGCTCACTGAGTAGAAACTGGGTTGGTTCATTAGTACTATAACTCAGTAAGTTTGATCCTGTCATGATTTTTACTGAAGCAGTAAAAACTTTCAGACAAATATTTGAACACTGTATACCTTTGCCCAAAAGACTTTGTGAGTCATTGCATTATTTGAATGAACACATACTTATAAATATTTTTAAATAAAAGTTATTATATTTGATTCCATTTAACTCCATGTCAGAACCCTGGCTGAATGTCAGGTGTTACATAAACACATATAGTTAGCTTTTATTTCTCACTGGCATTGTTAAAACATAATCAAGCTAATTTTTTAGAAATCTGGTAGAGATATTTTCTCCCAGGCAGACTATTTTTTTCCAGGTTTCAGCCTGCAGCAGATTTTCATTGCAGGTTTCTGAAAACAGAAATTTCTAAGAGAAATGCTGACACAACCTTCGCTCCTGTATAGTAGTGTGAACTCGCCACTGTAATAATTAAGCAATTAGGCATGACAGAGAGTGTGAGTTTCCTGAGATAATCACACCCCTGGGGTATTACAAGTCATGATCCAGAGATAAGTGTTTTTAATCCCCCAAGGGTGTGATTATCTTATGATAACCACACCCCCTGGAGGAGATTTGTAAGTCACATAAAAATCTTCAGTGTAAAGTAAAAAGTGCAGGAGTAGGGAAAAGTCTGAATAGAGACACTTCTTTGTGGCTTCCACGAATTAATGAAAAATTGCAATATAGAGCACCAATTCATACACTTACCCATCATTCCAATCCATCTTACTGGAAAGTTTATCTAAGTAAATTATTGTTGTCTTTCTCCAACCTCTAATGTGGCAAATACTGATTCAAAACTTTCAAGATGATCTCAAAACTAAAACTGTAAGCTTCACTTGAGACAGCTTTATTTCCAGATAATAACAAGAATGGTCTTCCCAAATGTTATTTCCAATTTCATCATGAAATTCATGCACTGCACATGATAGCAAATTAACTATCATCTTTTACTTCTGAATCTCATGTGGGATGCTTAGGAGCTCTACTGGACTACAAAAGGAATTAAATTCCTTCTTACAAGTCTACTTCAAGCAAAAGTGAAAAATGTAGTTATTTGAAATCCTACAATTACCAGATCTTAAAATAGCCTCATCTATGAATCACTTTGTCTTCTCCCTTTGACAGTAGGACTAGAAAACAAAAGATCATCTCTGCTTTCTGTTACGAAGAGACCAAGGGATGTTATTTGTAAAAGACCTTTGATGTTGACACCTGTCCCACTTACTGCCCCTGAAATGCCATCCAATATTTGCAAACACTGATGTTTGGTTAATCAAATCAAGAAATTTTGGAACTGACCTCTGGAGAGAGTTCCAAGGGCAATTGTGCTTATGCTGACTGAACATACAAATACTCATTTGTTTACAGGAGCCCTGCACATACTGCATAGATCTTGCTGATATGTCAAGTGTGTTAGGCATTGATATTTCTGTCTGGATATCCACAACAGTTGTTTTTTCATTACACTTCTACCCAATAAAATGTTGACTGTATTTATTCCACCATTACATCAAGATAATGAGAACCTCATACACTCATAATCAGCTAGCACAGAGAACCTTAAAGCAAGAAACTCAGGGAAGACTGGTCAGAAGCAGCCAGTTGTTCAGCTCCATGCAGCACAGTCCTGTGTTAGTTACCACTGTAAATTAAGCATTGGCAGTTAGTTGGCAGCCTTTGCATTAAAGCAAATATAGATACTTTTAATTTGCATTATTTAGCATTAAGGTGTGGAGACTCCAAAGAATGAAAACAAATTAATTAAAAAGTTTTAGGTATCAGTCAGGTTCAACTTAATTTTATTGTTCTGTCACTGTAGTTTGATACAAACACAAGTCTCCCGCAAGGAAGATTATTACACCTGTAGCTATTCTTAGAGGTTGTTGCAATGAACTTACTGGAGAGGTCAATATTGGTATTAGCCTGGGCTGCAGTGTTCATGCCTTGGTGGAATTCATTATCTCAAGGGGTATAGGCCAGGCAAAAAGTGTAGTCAAGATGCTAAACCTTAGGAAAGTGAACTTTGAGTTGCTTAAGGAACCTCCTGCAAAATAGCAAAAGAGAGCGGGCAGATACTTAAAGATACTTTTCGTAGACCACAAAAACTATCAATTCACATGTGCAAGAAATCAGGCAAGGAAGTCAGAAGACCAGCATGAATTAATTGACCTCTTGGTCAAGCTGAAACACAAGACGGAAATGCTTAGGCAGTGGAAACAGGCACACACATCCTGGGAAGAATATAACGATACTGCCTGGGAGAGTAGGCATGGGATCAGGAAAGCTAAGGAACAAATTTAGCTGTAACTAAATTTGGCAAGGGATGCGAAGAATAACAAGAAGGGCTTCTATGTCAGTCAGAAAAGGAAGACAAAAGAAGTTGTACCCACACTCATAAATAAGACAGGGGATCTTTTGGCAACTGACATGGGGAAGGCTGACGTAACCAACGATTTTTTTGCCTCAGTTTTCACTGGCAGTAGCTCTCCCCATATCTCTTGAGTCCTTGAATCTCAGCACAGGGACTGAAGTAAAGAAGTCCCTCCCACATAGGAGAAGATCAGGTTTGAGACCACCTGAGTTGCCTGAACATAGGCAAGTCCATGTGATCCGCTGAGATGCATCCCAGCATTCTGAGAGAACTGGCTGATGTTGTCCCTAAGCTGCTGTCCACCTTATTTTAAATGTCATGGCAGTCAGGTGAAGTCTCCAGTGACTGGAAAAAAGGAAACATCACGCTTATTTTTAAAAAGGGTAGAAAGGAGGATCCTGGAAACTATGGACCAGTCAACCTCACCTCTGTGCCCAGTCAGATCGTGAATCAGGTCCTCCTGGAAACTATGTCAAGGCATATGGGTGACAGGGAGGTGATTAGAGACAGACAATATCTCTTCACAATGGGCACATTGTGCCTGACTAACCTGGTAGCCTTCTATGGTGGAGTCACTCTACTGGCAGACAAGGGAAGACAAACTGATGTCATCTATCCTGACATCTGCAAGACCCTTGACATGGTCCCACACAACACCTTTGTCTCTAAGTTGGTGAGATATGGTCTTGATGGATGGACTATTTGATGGATAAGGAATTGGCTGGATGGCCACATCCAGAGAGTTACAGTCAACAGCTAGATGAACAAATGGAAGTCAGTAACAACTGGTGTCCCTCAGGAGTCCATATCGGCTTTGGTACTGCTCAATACCTTTATTAATGACATAGACAATGGGATTGAGTGCACCCTCAACAAATCTGTGGATTACATCAAGCTGAGTGGTGCAGTTTATTTGCTTGAGGGAAGGGATGTCATTGGGAAGGACCCTGAAAGGTTTGAGGAGTGGGACAGGTGAACATCATAAAGTTCAACAAAACCAAGTATAAGGTCCTGCACCTGGGTCAGGGCAATCTTCAATATCGGTAAAGGCTAGGGAATGAATATATTGAGACCTGCCCTGCAGAGCAGGACTTGGGGATATTGGTAGATGAAAAATTAGATATGAGCTGGTAACGTGCACTTGCAGCCCAGAAAGCCAGCTGCATCCAATTCTGGGGTCCCAAGTACAAGAAAGACATGGACCTGCATGAGCACAATCAACTGAGAGTGATCATAAAATGAAACTCTTGATGAAATTTCATTGTAGGCGTAGTGATAGACTTGAAGAGGCAATGCAAGCTGATCAAGCTGGCAGTCAGTCAGCATTTTCTTAGCAAAACAGTCGTGCTTTCATAGGAAGGCAGAGAACCTTTTCACATTTTCTGAGATGTAGTTAAACAGAAAGACCTAGCAGAGTTCTGAAACAAACAAAATATTGTAAAGGAAAGATTTTAGGAAATCATATTAAAATGTTTTCCGGTTTACAGGGAATATTGAGAAATTCTCTAATAATTTTATCTTTACACAGAGCTATACCATGCTATACCCTGACTTCTCATATGTGTTGCCATAAGTTCTTTCCTGTTCCCAGTGGAAATGACATCCATTTAATTAAGATTCTAGTTCCTTTTTTGTTTTGGTTTGTTTTTTTTTGTTAGAGATTGTCAGCCAGCCTTCACATCCAGAGTTTATCTAAACCATGTTTGCTGTCTAAACTAAAACTGTTAGGATACATCCTTTTGTATCCACACATTCAACTGTAACTTCCAAGTAGACTTTGCACATTTCCTACCCCTACTGCTGCACACACTCATCTTGTGCCTTCCTCATTACAAGGTAGTTGTGACCCCACAGATTTTAGTAAGTGAAAAATAGGACAATTAAGTTTCTTGTTAGTTCTTTTGTCTCTTTAATCAACATTTTCATATCTAAACTAAAAAGATGTATCTCTTTATTTGGAAATTTTAATGAGAAACTAACTTTGGTTAAAGGAAAATGTAAGAGAAAGACATAGAAAAAAATCTAGAAACAGTAGAGAAAAACAAAGATTTTTATTAACAATATATTTTATTTAAGTCTTAGAAGCATAAGGAAACCACTAGCTAGAAGATAAAGTTTAGAATTCAGAGACAAATGTTTTAGAAATATTTTTGTTTAAACTCTAGTGTAATCTGCCAGTTATCTGAAACCAGAAGAAAATAACAACAAATGAAGACGTGCCTAGAAATCTTTATCATATCATTGAAATAAGAGCAACTTCCACCATGCTCAAGAAATGGAACAAACTGTCACTAATTTGGAATTTTGTGAGAATGACCTTTCTGTATTTAATGAATACAGTATTTACTCAATTCACACCTCTTCTCAAAGAGGAAATTATTATGACAGCTCAATATCTGATCAAAACTTAGCTTTGCTTTGAGTTCCCCTTCCTTCTTTTCCCCACTCCCCATACTTTAGTTCACTAATGTGCTAGGTTTGGCTGAGATAGAGTTAATTTACTTTATAGTAGCTAGTATGGGGCTATGTTTTGGATTTCTGCTGAAAACAGTGTTGACAATATAGGGATGTTTTCATTACTGCTGAGCAGGGCTTACACAGAGTCAAGGCCTTTTCTGCTTCTCACCCCACCCTGCCAACGAGTAAGCTGGGGGTGCACAAGAAGCTGGGAAGGGTCACAGTTGGGACAGCTGACCCCAACTGACAAGAGGGATATTCCATACCGTATGGTGTCATGCTCAGTACATAAAGCTGGGGGAAGAAGGAAAGGGGGCATGTTCAGAATGATGGTGTTTGTCTTCTCAAGTAACCATTAGGTGTGATGGAGCCCGGCTTTCCTGGGGGTGGCTGAACACCTGCCTGCCCATGGGAAACACTGAATGAATTCCTTGTTTTGCTCTGCTTGCACGCACGGCTTTTGCTTCCCCTATTAAATGGTATTTATATCAATCCACAATTTTTCTCACTTTTACTTTTCCGATTCTCTCCCTCATCCCACTGTGGGGGAGTGAGTGAGCGGCTGAGTGGTGCTTAGTTGTTGGCTGGGGTTAAGCCATGACACTAATGATGGACTTCTCCAGCCAAACTTTATAAAACTTTTGATCAAAAGAAGTCAAACTGTTCAAGCCTAAGACCCTTTTGAAGTGTCAATGCATCTTTTAAACAAAGGGATAAACTTATTTTTTTTTACACTTAAAATATTTTCAGTGTTTTCATTATTCATTACATCATAATTTATCATAATTCCTTTAATTGTTTCAATAAATACATGTATCTAAAACTACAAACAGGCATTACCAGCGCCACTAAACCTATTCCTAAATCTGCAGAAAAACAATTCAACATTCTTAGTGCGTTTGTGTAAAGGTTATCACAAATATAGTTTCCTGACAGTCTATCTAATATATACGCTTACAGTTTCAAAAGTGCTAAGCACTGACATAAAGAACTGTCAAAATGTATTGATCCTTGTTTGGTAGCTCTTCACTAAAAGCAGACTTATTCTGAACACTAAAAATCACAAGTTATCCCCGGGAACACTGACCACCTTCACTGACTTCCTACAGAAAGAAGTGAAATACACATGTCAGCTGATTATATCTCATACAGTGCTCCCTTAAAATTTATACCTGAAAACTTGCAATGCTGGATAAAAAATGGCAACAAAAAATTGTTTTATTAGGCATCTTCTAGATGTCTAAAGACATGAGTGACATTTCAACTTTTCACAAATTTCTCGTGCTGCTGCCATTGTTACGCTTTTCATTGCTGGTGCAGTAATATAAGTCTGATTTAATATTATAGGGACCCCAGAGAAACTTAAGTTAACCACAACTGAAGTATTCCTTGATTATCCGGTGTTTGGCAAGATAGCTATTGTGGTTTTGGAAATGGCATTCGCTGATTGAGATATTGAGAGTTTGGTTTAATTTATACACTCTTTTTCTGGTCTGCCATGGCTAAATGGAGATGTCAAAGTTTAGGCTGACATATCCATTCTCTAAAACACAGCATAACATAACAATCCCCAATTTAGCTTTGAATGAGGTACTATGTCGCAAGTGGTAGTTAACTTTTTGGAGGATATAGCTCAGGGCTCCTGCAGTTTGGTTGCTTCCAATACCGGGGAGAGGTCATGCGATGCTGCACTACACTGCAGAAACACTGCACTGTGGTCTTCCCTTCAACATAAAGAGATGTGTCTGCTCCAGAAGATTTATTCCAGTGTCTACATTCACTGTCACTAATGTTTTTTAAGGTATGTCTACACTGAACAGCTGTGACACTAGAGCCAGTGCAGAATTTATCAGAGTAACACACTTTGGTTTGTTAATCCATCTCAGAAGCAAAACATTCCTCAGGTAAACTTTGGTCTGTTCTGTGGCTATGTCTGCCTCGCACTGTACTAGAAAGTGTAAATAGTATCACTGACCTCATTGAACCTGATTAAATATTGCAGATACCGACACAAATATCATGACAATCCTGGGCATCGGTTTAAACTGTCTGGTTTTCCTTTATGAGAATGGCCATTCCCAGAGTACCCAAGAGACTTCTAATGAAATGCGCAAAATTGTCATCTTTGTATGTTGCTGATCTCTCATATATCAAAACCGTGAAGAAAGTCCTGACCCTGCTGAAATCTCCTAAACTTCCATAAACCTGGACATTCATCTCATACGCATCTGAAAAATATGTGTGTTTTTATATACTGTTGGTTATTTTGAAAGCAGTAACAAGCATAAAACAATGATATTTTAGATAACATAATAATAAAATAACTTATATAATTAATTGTGTAATTTATAAAATTATTTTCATCACAATCACAGGTTTCCAGGCAAGCTTTGATTTTATCTCTCCTCAGCAATTCTTTTGAATCTCTTCTTTTTCTTATTCCCTCTTTCCAACTTGGGTTCCAAGCCATCGCTTTGCATTAAGCTGTGTTGTATCAACTTGTTACATTAAATCATGTTGCCATTCATAGAAAAATCAATGCCTTTCCAGACCATATTCCCATAAAACCACCTCTACAGCCAAACCTGTCAAAGATCAACATTCGCTTTCAGGTTTCTTTCAGTAACTAAAATGGTGGCTGGGTGTGGCATTAGGAAGAATTAAAATTGCATATGCTTGGTATATGATATCAGGGTGTTTTAAGCTCCCTTACTTGGAGCCTTCCAATTGACTTGTACCAATTTATATCAAATCTCTCTTGGTCTGACATAATTATTGTGTCTAAGACTGAGACATTGAAATGGAAACTCAGAACTGCCAGAATCAATAATGACCGGCATAATGTCCCAAGGGAAACCAAATGAAAAAAGTATTTGTTAACTTTCCATCACTAAATTATGTCATGACTATGGCACAGGTGGGTAGTAAGTCCAGGAATAAATATTAATTATGGTCATTTAAGCACACTGTACATTAGGCTTTAAGAGTCAGAGCATTTTCTGATTCAGGAACTATAGAAGAAGAGTGAGGAAAAAAAAGGAAGGTTTTATGGAATGAGGGAAGAGGAATCTAGAGCACAAGTTTCATTTTCTATACAGTTCTTCAAATTATATGTGTGTCTGTTCCTCATCGTATATGCTTGCATGGCAACAGAGGTATCACAATGTTTTTGTGATGGGAAGAAATCCAAGTAAAATCAGAAAAAAATGTTTCCAGAGCTGCATTGCCCATTTAGTCTGCTCAGAATAAATTAATGCATTTCACCAACCTTTTCTTCTCCCTTCTCTTTTGGTCTCCCTTCCTTTCCCTAAGTATAAGATATAAAGTAGGTATGGGATTAAAAATAGTAAAGGTATAATTAAGATTAATCAACTTTTTCTCCATATCTAATTGTACAAACATTCCTAACCAGCTGAAGTCAAAAAACAAATTGACTGAGTGCTCCATTTAAAACACATTCTTCTTCACTTCTGCTCATAAACTGCTGTATACTTTAAATTTGGGCAAAGATAAAGGTGGCACTGAAGAACCGCAGCATCTAACCCCCACATTCAATAGAAAACCTGGAGGAAGGATTGTCCAAGTGGACCTATTGAGAAAACTAGGGAGATAACATCCAAGTAAGAAGAACAGGAAAGAGGTCAGGGAAATACCATGAATAACATATAAAGGTCAGTGGGAGAATAGAGAAGAAAAGTTATGCCTGGAGAGAAATGAAAAGCAAAAAAAAAGGTGAATGGATAGAAAACAGAGAAGAAAAAGAAGGAAAATAAGAGTCATGAGAAAATTGAAAGAGGAAGGAAAATTATTTTACCAAAATTTTGTTACACAAGGGAACTGACACAATGCTGCCTCCAGGTTCAAAAAAGATGAAACCATGGAAAAGCCAAAAATAATGGGCTTCTCCCTTCGCTTGTGTAGTAATTTGTCTCTAGAAGTCCCTCTCTGGCTGCAACAGCAAGTCTGTCCTTTTCTGTTTCGACCTCTTTTGCTCATCATGCCATTCATTGGATCTACGTCTACTATGTATGGCACTGAGAAAACTCCTGCGTCTCTGTACAGTGCAACACTGGCTGAGACAGAGACATGTTTCTAACAGCAACCCTAGGAAATGTGTTTGGAGGGGACTAACAGAAGGGCAGGCTTCTAAAACACATCAGGTCTGTTAACCCATGCACAGAAGAAAGACCTAGGCAGGAGAACAGGACCGGCAGGGGGCAAAGCTTGCTATTCTGAGCAACGCTTTAAGGAACTAGGTGGAGTTTTAGTAACAGGTTGTGCCTAGATGGACTAACCTGCAAAGCTAACCAAGTCATTCCCCCAGTTCCCAGTCCTCATGGCAGTGGATGAAGAAGAGATGTGGGCTATATTTCTAGTCCAATATTAACCTTTACTCCCTAGGGCTCTGAGGATGTTCAGTGTCATCTGAGGAGGCACCAACAAACAAGTAAAAATACCAAAAGGGAATGGGAGTAGTTTCTCTGTAGATATGGTAGACTAGATAAAAAAAAAAAAAAATCCTTGTGGCAGCAATGACCTGATTGCATTTGAGCCCAAACTGGAAATAAAATGTCTAAGGAAATTGTAGGATTTCAACAGGAACTCTAGCATAGGGAATAGCACACAGCTATTGTTCAGGACTGTCCCAAGTACAATTGAACAAATATTAGGCAGGGAAATGTACAAATAACTCCTTGCAGTCTCTTCATCCAGCCCTACAGTATAAGCAGAAGCAACATGAGCTTTACTTACCATTGCTCCTTTCTACTCTCAGTGCTGCTTCAACCACAGCTCAGTGTACTTACTGCTGCTTTTGGTTTAGCCATAGTGCGTGGCTATGCTTGTATGAGTTTCTCAAAGCATGCTTGGCAAAATTAGACCATGGTGTCCTAGGAACACGAGAGCTTTTCTGCTTTTGCAAATGGGTGGCTTTTTAAATTACTTGATTAGATAACATGATGTACTAGGTTTATTAATTTATCTTTTAACTAGTCCTATTTAGGAAGAAACTTTGGATCTGTTATTCTGTGTTTTTTCCCTCCTGGTACATATAGCTTTTAATAACCTGCATAACAGCCCCTGCTAGCAAGTTTGCAATTATCTGCCACCATCCCTTACTTGGCAAAGAATTCAGAAGCTTTTCCTTGAACAAAAACTTACATTCCTTCTGTACTTTGGGCATTTTTCATGCATGTAAATACAGTGAAGTGGCAAAATTTATGACCATGCTATCTATTTATTTTTGTTTGACAAATTATATTCTACTCATGTTTTCTCTCTGATATAAATCCCTGACCTAGGTAGACTCCCATCCGAGTAGTTGGATCTCATTGTAATATGACCCTGCTTTTCTTTTTCAAGACCCTCTGCATTCTTTGCCTGATATTGCAGATATTCAAAATGCAAGAGGAGTGCACCACTGCTCCAGTAGTGTCTGATTTGCTCTGTCTCTGTAGACACCTCTTCCTTTCTCTTTCTGAGGAGACATAGTGGAAGAGGAAATGAAGTGAAAGAAATGAACAAAATAAATTCAGCAAGATGAAAGGTACCAAGAAGACATTACAAATCTCCTGTGCATAGGAGACCTTCCCCTGCCTCCAAAGCCCCTCCCACCTGCATTATTTATAGCATGCACTGAATTAATGAAGACACCCCAAAACCACAATGTAAGCACAAACAAAAAAAAGCGTTTGTCTCTCAGTAAAATTGTTGCATTGCCAATGCTAGACAGCACAGAAACATGCAATATAAATATTCAAATATGGTAGAATGGGCCAAAAATGATACATAATCCTTCACACTGGTTTATTTTTGTTTAATCTATCCCTGTAATTGTGTTTTAGTATAGGTTTTTTAGTATAGAGCAAAAAACAAAGCTGAAATACATGATAAGCTAAGTCATTGAGCATGTTCATTGCTGTAAGTAAAGCAGACATGCCAGATGTTCAGAGATTACTGGTGTGAGTATAAAGGGAAAAGTCAACACAGAAAAATCTAGCTGCATGTTTTGTCTTTGGAGATGATCAAAAAGAGCTTTCCCTTCTCCTGATTGAAAGGCTCTTTGGTATCAACTAGAATGACTGGCTAACACTAAAACAATTCTCTAGAGCAGCTCATCTTGAACCATATACAACAGATAAAAAGACAGCAAAATGCAGTTCTACAAGCCCTGTCGTGTTGTTAAATTACATGTAGAGAGATTTTTACTCCCTTTTGCTTTTCACTAGCACCGGAGCTGTGAGGCCAAGAGCCATAGCTCTTGAATTCATTATACAGAGACCTTTCTCCTACTCACTAAAAGAATCTTCGGTTTGCTGTCCACTGCAATCTGTGCCTTGCCACTTTGCTCACATTAGAACATCTCTTTCATTCAACTGTCTATTTCGGTCGCACACATATATATGTCACTATCATGCTTGCATTAACACATATGAAACAAAAGCCTGAGGAGATCTATACCTTGACCTTTGTTTCTTTTTCTTGCTAACACATGTTTCCTACCCCCTTCATTTCTCTCTCTGCTTACAGTTCCCTGAAATTATGTTTTACCCTGTCCACTGAGTGCATTGCTTCTGATATTTTTTTCTGGTCAAAAAATAATTCAAGAACAATTAATGGAACGGAAAAACCTGTCTGACATAGCATACACGTCCCAGACAAAAACAGGGGCTCCTGCTTCAGTCCCATGAGAGTGCGAAACTACTCACTTGTTTGTCCACTGAACCCTGCCTAGAAGCTAGAAGCTCAGTCTTTGCATGCATTAGCCCAATCCCTTTTAAACACACATAACAAAACCTGTGTGTCAGTAACTTCCTATCACACACATGAACATGGGTCTTAGTTCTCATCTGTGCTTACAAACACAGTGGACACCTCTTCTATCTTCCTGATCCTTCCTTTTACACCTCCCAGAGAACAGGCACAGTTCATCCTTGATCCATTTACCTTCAGCCACCCATTCTTGTGTGTCTGTAAAAGGGAGTAGGTGGAATCTACACCAGCTGTTGGCAGGTGTAAAATTCACCTACAGAATAGGGTGTCTATGTAGGAATTTTGGCTGGCTTATGGTAGTTTTGCACAAAGCAGTCATCAAAGCCTGGAATCTCACCTGTTCTTGTGACTCAATTCATTTAAATGTCAAATTCACAGTTCTGGCAGGTAAATCAAAATAAAACTGAATGATCAGAGCAAGTTTCCTGACAGTGGCAGCTCCTAGAATCCTTGCAGTGCCTCATGCAGACTTTCTTAGAAACACAGTTTCTTCTTGGATCTTGTGAAATCAATAGCTGACATAATGTTTTAAAAAAAAAAAAAAAAAGGAATTTAGAGAAGAGACAGGTGGAAGAAGAGAGCCAGTGGCTTAAAAGGCTGAGTGGACATAAGAAGAAATTGTTTAAAACAGAGTAGATAGAAAGACTGACAAAAGGAAACCAAGCTTATGAGGAGGAAAAGGTAGGATGAATAGGGATAAAAGGGAGAAGAAAAAAGAATTTGTTAAAAGCTCATAACAATGTGTTTTATTTGATATGGCTAGTTAATAAAAGGATTCCAAGAGCAGACAACATGGCCAGAGCGTAGCAGAGAAAGGCAGAGAACCATTTTTTTACTCAACATATTTTGGCAGCATAACACAGAAAGTAAAAGGTGGGAAATCTGGAGAGAAATCATGAAAACGAGAGGGCAAAAAAGGAAAGGCCATGGTACCAAAACAGTGTGCCATAATCAACAGATCTACTTCCTGACCTTCTGAGTAGGGTAGGCAGGTAAGTGCACCTGAGATTGTGCATTAAGGGCTTGAAAAACCTATTCAAGCAAATATTTCCTTTTTGTGAGAATTCCTCAACTACACACAATCCTGGCATTACTTCTTTTGATGAAGCTATAGCTAAAGAGATTACTTAATTAACAATACTAGAAGATTAAAATCTTCAAATAAAATAATTAAGATGAATGTATGGGGAAGTAAGTGAATTTGCTTTCTAATTAGCTTGCTGCATGTCTTACTTGGGTTTTCTACTGTTCATTTAATAGTCTAATCTTTCATATACTTGGGAGTAGGTCAAGCCAGTATTCCCTCCATATATGTTTAATTCAAGTGAGAAATATCAAGTGAGTGAGAAATAAATACACAGAAGTTTGAATATGGGAACATCTGATCCTAGACAAGTCTAAGATTAATTTGGATAAGGAGCTGCTCTTCTAGCACTTTCCCAAACCTCTGCACATAAGAACAATCTCAGTTGAGTTATATAGACAAGTAATGAAATTAATATAAATTGCTACATATTCTCACAGGCCTAGATAAATGGCTTCAGAGAAAGACAACTTATGAAAATCTGAAACTACAAAGGAATTTAGAGATTGTTGATTTTTACTTGGGAAAACTGCTTGCTCAAACACTTTCAGAGTGACCCTGGCAGACGCAGATTACCTTTCACAGAAATCCATTGTTGAGAGCCTGATCTGATCTCCATAACCTCGCAGCAAAACAGCTCTCCACCTCACTCTGGAGAGCAATTCGTTCAGAAACTCCTTGTATTGCAAAGGCCAGTGAGCACTTTTCAGTCTACCAAGGTCCTCACCACTTTGAGTAGCTGATTCTGGTAAGAGCTTGTCAGTGCTCTTGTCTGCATTACAGCTTTGGGGCAGGATGTTCATTTGGTCATGGGGGTACCCTGCAAATTCCAGAGCAGTCATGTATTCTTTAGGAAGTCTCAGAAGACAATAGTGAACCTGCAGTGAGTATGACCTGTTTTCTGCTCTACTCAAGCTTAAACACAATCTTTTTTACATAATCTGAAGTTATCATCAAAACATTTTATTCAGTGTTTTACTGTGTAATTTCAGTTTCCAAAATACTTGCATTTAAATCCAAATATTTCCATGCATTAGAGTGTTCATGATTTTCTTCTTTCTCTTCTTTATAGAGAGAGGGAAATAGGTAATATAGTTCATGTTATAAGACAGTTTGTCTTTAAAGATGTTAAAGGAAAATAATTAAAATAGCTCTTCAACAATTGATTTTTTTTTTTTTATTTGGGAACAAGCTGTGAAGACTAGAAAAGCTACTTTAACATGTGTAAGCTGAATTTCTGAAAGCCTCAAAATTAATTTTTTCCTACCATAAATAAAAAAAAAAAATTCACTTGCATTGGTTAATATGCTTTGAAAAGATGTGCATTTTGATTGGAATAACACTTACTAAAAGCAGACATATTTTTAAATGTTTTGGGATGTTTTGTTCTCTTTTTTAACTTAGAAAGAAAACCAGAAAGTAAAAGGTGGATCAGTTCTTACTGGGAAACAATTTTTAGAAGAGATAGTAGAGCACAAGAACTCATATTTTTCTGTACATAAATTGAAGAAGTCACCTTATGAAATGGAAGTTCAAAACATTAACATAATTTTCAGCAGGGAGTCATTCTCAGTGAAACTTCTTGTCTTCCATGTAAGTTCAAAGTAATCGGATAGACAGCTCTTCATTTGCCATAGCTTTGGGATGTATCTGGAACTATAACCACTGTATTAGCTCTGCTTAACACCATGTGCTAAAACCAAATGTGTTCAGGAAGTAATCATGTAGGTTATCATACTCTTGTTAATTCTTAATTTAAAAAGTAATTATTGATTATAAACAATATGTTAAACAGTGAATCACTGGATTTTGTTATGTTTGGGCAACGCAGGGAAGAAGCAGGAGATGAATGGAGGAGTTACTTTAAACTATATTAAGGAAAGATCTCATTTAGCAATCATGAAGAGCACACAGCATGAAGTGAGCAAAGGGCAGGCAGTAGGAAGCGTGTTTTAAAAAACACCATTTGAAAAGTACTGTAAAGAGCTGTGAGGCAATACAGGTGTGCAATTTAGACAGATTAGTTGAGCCATTTAACCGTTGTTTAGAGACACTGGTAAACATTGCTCTGAATCTGTTTGGGCCAGTGTTTCCAATTAAAACAATATGATTCTTGCCAGAGGAGCAGTTAAGTGGATTGCATGGTGTTATTATGGTGAAGTACTGTAAGTCTGCCCTAGGATGTTTTCTGTATGGTACACATCATACCCCCCAAAAACTGGGTGTGAAATTCTGGCACAAAACTCTTCTTGAAAACTGCTTCAGAGCTTGTGAAGTATAAGTAAATGTCTTTAAAACACTTTTTAAAAAATCAGACTGTTCTTTCTAGCAATATGGCAACATCAGTCAGAGCCCCATGCAAGTTTCTCCTGGGGAACAGGCAGTTGGATCTCCAGGCCATGCACCTCACCAGGCACTTCAACAGCAGCTGGTGAGAGCGGCAGAGATGGAGGGGCTGGGACAGACCTCACAGGAGGGCAAGGGCTGCCCCCTCCTGCCCTGGGAGTTGCTCTCACAATGAAGCTCTTGCTCTTGGCCCTGCCTAAACTGCGCTGCAGCCCCCAGCCCCTGTGGTGCCCCGATAGTCACATTTCTCCATGGTCTTACAACATGCACAGACAGCATTCTTCAGGGAATACTAGTCTTGGCAAGCAAATGATGTGATTTTAAAGTTTGCCTTCTTTATGAAAAATAGTACAGTTGTAATTACTGGGCTTGTCTTATTTCAAAGTTGACCCAAGTTCTGACTGACAATGCACAAGTTCGAATAGCTTAGATGGGATGCAGAGCTTAGCAAAGTACGCACACTGTACTTATCCTCCATGTAAGATCAAAGGTTTAGATTGAAGCAATTGCTGTTAGTGAGACACAGGGCTTTTCTGCTGCAGAAAAAGAAAATACAGAGATCTCTTATAATAGTTAATGGCACAATTTCCTTCATTACAATGTGACCTGCTTTGTACAATTTCCCTTATTAAAATATGTGCATACTGACAAGGATTACTTTTTAATCTATCTATCTGTCTATCTATTTATTATCAGATTCAAAATGCATGAATTTTAGGCATCTGGTTATACATGGCAACATTGCCTTTGTATTTGTCTTTTTGCAGTCTATGAAGTGCACTGATGAATTGAGATACATAGGACAAACATTTGTGAGGAAAAATCATAAAACATCAGGAATATTATTCAGTGTCTGCTAGATGAAGTGCCTCAGCAATGTTTGTCAGAAGTGCAATACAGTCCTGGTGCAATTGAGATAACAGTGCTTACACAGGTCTGTATCAAACATGTAGTGACTGTGACATGGTGGACAGAACACTTCTAGGATGGCAGTTTCCTTTGCATTAGGAAACACTTGCATTCATTTTCACGAGCAGACCATGAGACTTGGGGTATGTTTCAGTTTTTGTCAGGAGAAATAGAGTAACATAATCAGTGATCTTTATCAGGCAGAACAATACAAAATATAGTTAAATAACTTAAAACGATTAATTGCTAATCTAAGGCACGTTTCTGTATGCAGTGGAATCTGTTACTCCTAGAAATAACAACTGAGACAAGAACAGTGAGCAATGATCATAAAAATAAAGTCCAGGGTGGTGCCTTTCATCAGCACAAAAAGTAACTAGTTTCTGCTTGTGTTGTTGCACTTATAATATGTATTAGAAATATTGGGATTGCAAGATGTCACGCAAGATTTACTCACAGAACTGCTTCTTTCTCTGTTCATGTTATATAAGTGATCTTGAACCAGGCTTGTATATTCCTGGCTGTGCTCCTCATGCTTGTCATTCACATAGGGCATCCATGCTGTGAACACAGGATCAATAAGCAAATAACATAATTATTTAATATTTAATCCTGGCTTCCCATACAATTCAAAATGAGGAAATGTTAGGCAGCGAGAGATCTTTAAAGCCTGTATTTCTCTTCATGGATGATCATTCTATCACCCTCCTCTGTGATTTGCTCAGAAAATATATAATTAGTAAGCACTTCTTTGCATACAGTTAGGCAATGTGAAAAGCAGAAAGAACACCATTAAAAGAGAGGAAAGGGTAAAAGATAGGGAAGGCATAGATGCATGCAATGTAGGCATAAGTTTATTTTCTTCCTTTTCTCTGCTAAAACATGAGACTATCTCAAGATAACAGTGTTATATTCTACTCATTAGACTGTAGTTAGTTTGAGATCTATTAGATTCATAAATGTCAGGATAAAATCTCCATCTGTGTAAGAAATGAGTGCCATGAGAAGAGTCCCATCTGCCTTTGAAAACCAAGGCTGTGCCTAAATGGACAGCTCAGAAAGAATACCAAGCTTCAAGCTTCTAGGGTATGTGCTTTTGCCATGTCCTGGCTCCACAAGCAGGGCAAGATCACATGTCTTAGTTTCAGAAGAAAGGAAGGTAGGGCACATAGGATTGATAACAGCCATGCTGTGTGCGATTTGGCCACAGATATAGATGACTGAGGCACCAGTCCTCACGGTGTACTGCAGTGATAAGTCATTTTAAAAGTAGTTTGAGAGTTGTATAATTATATTTCAAAAAAAGACTAACGTTTAATTTTTTTGCACTAAAATGTCGCTGGTAGCTGCAGAGAAAAAAATAGCATCTACTTCCATTGCTCCTCTCATTGAATATTGTCAACTGCTTCTGCTGCCCTAGAACGATTAAGTGAGCCATAAACTTTCTACATTAACATAGTGTCATGGTTTAACCCAAGTCAGCAGCAAAGCACCATGCAGTTTCTCACTCACCTTCCTCAGTGGGATCGGGGGGAGAACGTTGAGAGCAAAAGTAAGAAAATTCATGAGTTGAGATAAGAACAGTTTCATAATTCTAATTAATTAATTAATTAATTAATATTAATATTAATAATTTTTCATTAAAAGGAAAACTATGAGAGAGAGAGAGAGAGAGAAACAAGACCCGGGAAAAACAAGTGATGCAACCTCTCACTGCCTGCTGACCAATGCTCATCCCGCCACCAAGCAGTGATCCCTGTCCCCCAGCCAACTCCCCCTAGTTTATATGTGGGGCATGACGTCACATGGTATGGTGTATACCTTTGGCCAGTCAGGGTCAGCTGTCCCGGCTGTGCTCCCTCCCAGGTTCTTGTGCACCTGGCAGAGCATGGGAAGCTGAAAAGTCCTTGACTTAGTGTAAGCACTGCTTAGCAGCAACTAAAGCATCAGTGTGTTATCAACATCATTCTCACACTAAATCCAAACCACAGCATTATATCAGCAACTAGGAAGAAAATTAACTCTACCCCAGCCGAAACCAGGACGCATATTTACCCACATCTGAAAGGGATGTGTAAATGAGTAAAATATTGTGAATATAAACCTGAAAAATAATATTTCATTAAAGAACACAAGGAAAAATACAGGTATAAAGCTTTATATTTTCAGTTCTGTGCCTGCTAAAGCAGAAAGCAGCTATCTTCAGGTGATTATCCCTTGACATCTCAGTTATCACATCTAGCATCCCGGATAGTTCTTCCATTATATTTAATAACTCGTAGTTGCCAGTTTCCTATTGTTCAGAGACCCAAAGTTCATTCTGCTTGCCTATCCCCCTGTAGAATATGAGTATTAAGATAGATTGTAAAATAAATTTTTCATATCAATGAAGAACTCACTAAGAGCTAACTACCTCAGCCTAGAAAGGAAATAAGACACTGAAAGTGAAATCAGAATTTTGATCTGGAAATAATCTCTTGAGGTCTAAATAGACAGAGTTCATCCTTTGTTTACCAAAAAAACTCAGAAATTGATTCTGGTATTCCTCTTACGATGACATGTAAACTATGACTGATATAAAGTTAAACAAGCTTTCATTTCTTTCCCAGGCATGGGAAAATCATAAGTCTGGCCCCCTTACGACAAAATTCCTACTTGACCACCTACTGGTGCTTGCTTTCCACTGTTTTAAAGGATGCCCCAGATCATGCAAAATTTCACGTACCTTCCTCTCTCCGTAATTCATTAACCATAATTGAAGCAGTATACAACCTGCAGAAATGGGAGAAATATGAAATATTGTGTCAAAAAGATAATGTAAACTAGATTACTTAATGAAGCCATACTTTGTGTTAATAATGTCTTTGTATGTATTTATATAAATTACTGTCAGAGCCAGAAACTCTAGAATAATGTCTAGATTTTGTGTGTATCTAAATTCAGTCTGCAAACTATTATTTTAAAATATATGTTTGTTCAGATTTTTTCAGCAGACAGTTCTAGATGTACCAAGTGATACAGCAAAAATCAATTGCAGCTGTGATTTCTTACCTTGATTCAGACAGGTTCTGGTCACATTCTTAATAGCACAAGGAGAGCAGATTTTGGAATTAGTCTTAGCAGATTAGATACCCCTCTCAAGACTAATCCTTATTTCATCTTGTGCCTCTTTATGTCTAGAACAAAATCAAAGTTTAGTCAGGTACTTATCACAGAGATTGCCACACCTGTAGACTTTTGATACCAAACCAGTAATCAATCAAGTGTTACTTGAAGACAAGCACAATGCGGTTGTATGATTTATTGTAAAAGAGTATGATATGTTTATCAACTCAGAAAATAAAAAATAAAAATACTTATATATGATAAATTCTTTAGCACTGTGGGTTATGTTACAATCATTCTTCTGCCATATCATGTTACATAATCACCATTCCTTCAAACAAAAATTAGGAAAAAAAAAAGATACTAAACCTACTTGCAAATTAGCAGTTCAGACATTTTTAGTACAACAAAAAAAAAGAAAAAAAATCCCAATCATAACTGGGGACATAGAAGTACCAGAACATCAAAAAAGTAAAGTCTTCAGGAAATGCCAGAGGATATAATCTCAGCCGATTTTTAAAATAGTCCTTTATCAAAAAATTTTGCAAGCATGAGACATTATCTTCAATTAAGTACTTTTTTTTTAAATGAATGGTGTCTTTCATAGCTGCAAGCTATGAAAGTTAAAATAGTTCACATAAACACAAATCATGTGAAAGCCATCATTAGGAAAGAGTTTATCATATGATTCAGTGGATTTCTAACAACAACCATTACCTATGAATTCTGTAGGAACATCTATATTTTCCACCACACAGATAAGTTTTAAAGTAAACTGAGTGATCTTCTTCAGAAGAAATCAAGTGGTAAACAGAACTGTAGGAAAATTCTGTGAAATCTACATTAACAAAAATTCATAAGAACAGGCGGTGATTTTTTTTTTTTTAGTTTCATTATGTTCCCCTTGATGGTTCTGCAAAAGGTTTAGAAAGGCAATAGAACAGTCCTCGTCTGTAATGTTTGCCTGACCAATCTGACAGCCTTCTATGATGGCATGACCAGCTGGGTAGATGAGGGGAGAGCAATGGCTGTTGTCTACTTCAATGTCAGCAAGGCTTTTGACACTGTCTCCCATAACATCCTCATAGGGAAGCTCAGGAAGTGTGGGCTGGATGAGTGGACAGTGAGGTGTATTGGGAACTGGCTGAATGGTAGGGCTCAGAGGGTTCTGATTGGCAGGGCAGAGTCTAGTTGGAGGCCTGTTGATAATGGAGTTGCCTAGGGCTCAATACCTGGCCCGGTCTTGTTCAACTTATTCATCAGTGACCTGGATGAGGGTACACAGTGTACCCTCAGCAAGTTTGCTGATGACACAAAACTGGGAGGAGTGGCTGATGCACCGGAAGGCTGTGCTGCCATTCAGAGGGACCTGGATAAGCTGGAGAGTTGGGTGGAGAGGAACCTGATGGGCGCTGCACCTGGGGAGGTCGAACCCCATGCACCAGTACAGACTGGGGGCTGACCTGCTGGAAAGCAGCTCTGCCAAGAGGGACCTGGGAGTCCTGGTGGATGACAAGCTGACCATGAGCCAGCAGTGTGCCCATGTTGCCAAGAAGGCCAATGGTATCCTGGGGTGCACTCTTAGAGGACTGTGGCCAGCAGGTCGAGGGAGGTTATCCTCCCACTCTACTCTGCCCTGGTGAGACCCCACCTAGAGTACTGTGTCCAGTTCTGGGCTCCCCGCTTCAAGAAAGATGAGGAGCTACTGGAGAGTCCAGAGGAGGGCAACAAAGATGATGAGGGGACTGGAGCATCTCCCCTATGAGGAAAGGCTGAGAGAGTTGGGCTTGTGTAGCCTGAAGAAAAGACTGAGAGGGGATCTCATCAACACATACAAATATCTTAAGGGTGGATGTCACAAGGCCAGAGCCAGACTCTTCTCAATGGTGCCCAGCAACAGGACAAGGGGCAATGGGCAAAAACTGAAGCATAAGACGTTTCAGTAGAACATGAGGAAGAACTTCTTTACCCTGAGGGTGAAAGAGCACTGGAACAGGCTGCCCAGGGGGGTTGTGGAGTCTCCTTCTCTGGAGATATTTAAAGCCCACCTGGATGATGTCCTGTCCAACATACTCTAGGTGAACTTGCTTTAGCAGGGGGGTTGGACTAGATGATCTCCTGAAGTCCCTTCCAACCCTTGACATTCTGTGATTCTGTGTGATTCTGTGAAACTCAAATTCTTCTGTAGTAGAAGAATTTTGTGAATATAAGGAAATAGAAATTGAAAAAAAAATCAAAGCTCAGATAACGTAGGACATAAAGAACATAAATATTCATTAATAGTTAATATTTCTCAATGTTTTGTGGGAAACATAAACACATGATACTGACATACTACATCAGAACAAGTATTCAACTAGCCCAGTGGCCTTCCCTTTCTTATGGCAGAAGGCCAGGGAAAATATATATTACATGTGCAGATAATAAAAGCAATTTTTCCATATATACTTTTTCACCTTCTTTTAATCAATTTAAATACTTCTGAGCAAGGGGCTGAATTCAGCTCATTCCATTTAAGAACAATCACTAGTACTATCCCTTGTGATTCTAGCTAATGTCTTTTTGATTTGTTCATATCTTTGGACTCCATAACACTGCATCGCTGTGCATTCTACAGTTTCATTAAATACGGTATAAAGAAGGAGCTTAATTTTATTATTTTTAAACATGTTACCTAATAACTTTTTAATAATTTTCTATTCACCTCTGTGACTTCAGACCTTCACTTACAGCTGATGTCACCCCTCAGTCATCTCAAGCAGAGGAGTTTCTCTCTTCATATACAAATGGTTACATAATTCTGTTCTTGTGGATGAGGAGTTCATAAAAACCAAGGCGCTCCTTTATAGCAGAAGTCCAGTCATAAAAGAGACTAATTTTTTTTTCCTTTAAACATATGAGTAATCCTTGTTAGCTAATAAGACTACAGATATACTTAGTTACATGTGGACTAACTGCTAATTCCACTGTGAATGGAAGAACTTTTTTTAATAGATAGAATATATATAATGAGGACTAGAATTTTATGGAATTTTTTTAATTCTTTCATTACTGTTCATTTGCATTTGTGATTCTCTCTTTCCATTTTTTTTTTTAAGTTTTCATCTAGTATTCTCCGCCTTGATTGTTTCAGGACTAGGAGCTAGGGAAGTAAGTAAATCTTACTAAATCTAAGTTCTCAGGCAGAAAGTATTTCCCCAAATTTTATGCTAAATTTTCATAGATTTGTACTTTAGAACACTGTTGTTCTCACAAAATTATTTCTTTTTGGTATTCCATTAAACTATTTCTTCATAGATCATTTATTTAATGTCCACAGTGAGGACTCACAAATTTTTGTGAGGTTCTCTGGTGGCTCTAGAACAGAGAGGCTAATATTATTAACTGTGCATTGAAATACCATTACTTGTATTAGTTTAGGAAAGGATTATATAGGCATGACCTATAGTGAGACTATCTACTTCTGAGAAGATGTTACCAGAAGATGTTCAAGTAATCAAAACTAAAAATCAATATTCTTTCATAATGAATATAATCCTACAAAATACCTTTTTTATGTATCCATCTAGCTATAAATAGCCATTAAAATGACCAATGAGTCTTCAAAATTCGAAATGATAGCTGGAGTGTTGTCTTCTTTTTAATCTGCATTGTTGCTACACCCTACCCATGAACAAATTGCAAAAATCTTTAGCTACTCTTTATTTCTCTCTCTCTAACATACAGCACCCTTGAAAGTACCAAAGGAAACATATTCTACTTTACAGTCTTTTATGGATGCACACATGATAGAACTTAAGTTTGGGGCTTCCACCTACTCCATAGAAAATCTTACAACTCTGAAGATATATCATGTAGGTTTTCTGTATCACTGCTTCTTTTTGAGGTTCATTTTAGTAACATCACTGAAGTTTTGTTCTCTCTTTGGGAGCTAGAAAATTAATGCAGTGAGACAGAGTTCAGTGTGATTCAGAGAAAATTAATTCCTAATCAACAGACACAGACATAGAGGGTCAAAAACAGGGGTCTACATAATCATACTAAAATTTTTATTTGACCAAAGTTAACCCTAAGAGAGAATCTAGTACTACTGGAACAGATAACTCACTCCTTCCCCTCTATACCTTTGACTGTTCTGCAACATTTCTGATTCTGGAATTAATTTCTTGCTAACAGGCAAAAATACTTGCTAGCCTGACTGGGGTAAGGAAAGGGAATTTCTTGATAAATGGGATTATCTTGATAAATAAATATTTGTCCCGTGAAGAAAAGCTGAGAGAATGGAGTTGTTCAGCCTGGTGAAGAGAAGGCTCCAGGGACACGCTTTTTCAGCCTTTCAAAATAAAAAGTGGGCTTATAAGAAAGACAGAGAAAGACTTTTTACGAAGGTCTGTACTGACAGAACAAGGGGAACCAGTTTTAAACTGAAAGATGCTAGCTTTAGATTGGACATAAGGAAAAAAAGTTTTTATGATGAGAGTGCTGAGACACTGGAACAGGTTGCTCAGAGGAGTTGTGGATGACCCATCACCAGAACTGTTCAAAGTCAGGTTGGATGGGGCTTTGGACAACTTGATCTAGTGAAGGATGTCCCTGCATGTGGCAGAGAGTCTGGACTAGTTGGTCTTTATTCAAATAATTCTATGATTCTATGTGCTCTTGTTCTTGTGTGGATCATTGGCCTAGGGACATGGTTCAGAGGTGGACTTGGTAGTGCTAGGTTAACATTTGGACTTGCTGATTTTAAGGGTCTTTTCCAACTTAAGTGATTCTATGACTCGATGATTCTATTCAATCTGGAGATATACAATCTCGTTAATTAACTTATTTCTGTTTGCTTCTCATTAAAGCACATTTTGTACTCAATCTGTAGTTAGGATAAAATAATATCAAGCAAAGAAATGAGAATACTTGCAGTTAAAAGAAATTTTTTGTACAGAACACTTGTATGCTCACTCTGGATCTTTCTACCTTCTATATGGATAATAATTACCAAAAACTCCAGGGGCAGGAGGGAAACAAAAGATGCCAAGAACCTCTAAAAAGCAAATTATTTATTTGACTTTTTCTTTTTTATTGCAAGATGCTACTTGCAGATTTTCTTTGGTGCAAAGCTTTGACCAATATACTGTGAATTTAGGGTAGGTGAAGAACCATTAGCTGCTTCCTAATATTTCATTTTCCTTCTTTTGACATTCCAAGGCAAAAAAATATACATATTGAAAGGCAGTGGGTGCAGAGTAACTCCTAGAAAATGTTTCACTATATGTCTCATAAATGTACAAGACAAACTGAGCTTTAAAAGGAATAGAAAACTATTTGGCAACAGCATTTAAAAGAATACATATGTAATGAAAATCTGGTGCCAGAACACCAACGAGGACCTACTTTGATATTCTACATACAAATATAGAAAGACAACTTGATGCATACTGTTGAAAACAGCTGGTTCCCAAAAGCAGAGAACCAGCTTGGTTGCAGTTCCATATCTCCTTGTAAGCTCTAATGGTAGAGATAAAATGTGCCATTTATTTGGTTTTCTCTGAAAATGCTGTTTTAGGACCCATAAGAGCATGTCTAAATGAACACCAAGCAAAAATAAATTTCCTTTATCTCTTTTCTATGTTGTGTGTGTGTGTGTGTGTGTGTGTATCTTTTATTTATTTATATTTTTGTTGTTATTTTGGGGGGTTTGTTGATAGAATCATAGAATCATAGAATGTTTGGGGCTGGAAGGGACCTTTAGAAGTCATCATCTAGTCCTTAGTGAGCAGGGACACCTTTAATTAGATCAGGATGGTTTTGTTTTGATTGGGCGAGGAGGTTGGTGGGGTTTTTTATTTGTTTTTCTGAAAATAAGTCTTCACAGAGCATATTTTTCCAGACGTCTTTACTTACCTAGATAAATCCTATTTCTTGGCATGATTACAATTAATTAGAGGTACAGAAGAATGAGATAGGATGAATATTGACACGTCTATGGTATTCACCTAGGATGAACTGTAAGATATTTCTCTCTCTAGAATGACAAATTTTATACCTGCACTGCCATTTATAATAGAGCCAATTAATTCTTGTCTTTTCAGGGGTAATAGCCGTAGAAAATGTAGTTATAATACAAATTTTATATTTGTGACTGCTAAGACTGTATTGGAAATGGACGTCAGATGGAGGCAAAGTATTGAATCTTCCAAGGTGCAATAAAGGACTATGCAAGATAGAAATGTTACTAATACATTCAAAGTAGTGACTGCCATGATAAAACTGTCAAATCAGTTATGACTAATCACATTAAATATTTTTGTCCTAAAACTTGATAATGTAATTTTTTTAATTGATAAACATTTTGGGGGAGGTGGTAGGAAAATGAATTTTTTTTTTTCTGTAACTCTTGCAGATACATAAGAAACATATAAGGACAGAACTGCTGCAACAAAATACAGGATAGCAATAAGTCACAAATTATCTAAAATTTTAGTTTTCCTCTCCCCTTTAAACCTTGCTGGTTGAAAAGTTGAAATGCTGCTAGAATTGGGACAGAAGACTTGGGGAAATCATGCCTGAGCTGGGAGAAAGCCAACTGGATGTGGTAGTTTAAAGTTTCTAGGCATAATCTTAAAAGATTAACTTTTTCAGTTTTTCATGAGGGTATCAGAAGACTTTCTATGTCCAGTGAACATCTTTTCTAAGTGGCTTGGCAAACCGTGAATTGTCTGTGTATAGCTGATGTTTTAACTATATTTTTTTGTTCCTTAATCAAATTCCAAACCTGCGGTTGAAAAATTTGCAGAAATGTATAGCAGTTATAAAAGTGGATTCAAATTTATCTTCAGATCAGTCATAAACTGTTCTATCATTCTGATTTAAATTTTTCTTTTTTTTTTCTTATGATTTTATGGCCATCTACTTCTGGCTTTACAAAATGAAAACTACTAAGCACAGCAACTTCTGCAGACCTAGTCACTGTGAAAATATTATCACTTTGAATGTTATCCTTTTCACAGAACCCAACAGCTTACAGATACAGAATTAAATGTTGTTTCAACATTCTCTGGTCTTCTTCCACTTTTCCACAGTTTCAAGACTCATGGAGCTCTAAATTGCACCATTCTTCTGTTCAGGATTTTTGAGGGGGTTGTTTCTGTGTTTTTACAACTTTTATTTCATACCAGCTGTAGCTTTGACATGATATTGAATAATCACTCTGAGATCAGGTTTCTGTCGGTTGAGGTAGACAGATTCTGTGCTTCAAAGGCTCCAAACCACCTCCTTTTTACCTTGCCATCTTCAAGGAGAAACACATTTTCACAGAACTGCAGTTTAATTTCCACTCAACAACATTGGCTGCAAGGAAAGAATAATGATCTATCAGTCTTCTTTCTGGGACTGTCTTTAGCAGCGTGATTATGAAACACCTCTCATTCAAGCCTAAACAGAAAGGCCTGATTTACTCCCTAATCAGGTTCAAGGTCAAAGAAGGTATTTGGTTAAATTCTAGAATATAGAAGCACCTCTCATTCAAGCCTAAACAGAAAGGCCTGATTTGTTCCCTAATCAGGTTCAAGGTCAAAGAAGGTATTTGGTTAAATTCTAGAATATAGTCCAGGAATTCATTTAGACTTCCGAGAAAGAACTGAAGATCCCTGTAATGTTCAATGCCTTTTGTTACAGACAAAACTTGACTGGTGAACAATTTTCTATCCCATTGCTAACAGCCATATTCTTCTTATCATTCAGTGGTCAAGACAAAATCTTTTTCATTTACCAAACTGCCATGGGGACAGTTACCATTTTAAGAACTGTTCAGGCTCACCCAGTACACAATAAATGAAAGATCTTTGGTTTGGTCTTGATTATTTCCATGTCTGGCTAAGGCTGCATGTATTTCACTTAAATCTTGATTTGATTGTGTTACTCTCTTGTATGATAGAATCTTCTTGTAGGAGAAGGTTAGTGTTGTGATTCATCTTCGTGGAAGAAAAAGTTGTCCATATATTGCACTAATATTCCATATTCCCTTTGCAGAAAGGTCATGGATTTCTACTGCACTTCCATGTAATAGGCATTCCCATCACACAGCAACCCAATGGCTCTCCTCTGTGTAAATCACAAATGTTGTGCCATACTGTGTCTGGAGAAGTGCAAGTTTTGAAAGCCTCTCCACTGACTGCATCCCAAGGGCAAGGGAAAATTACTTGCCTCTGACAGATAACCTGATCTGTTAATTATGCCCAACATTATGGATTGGTGTTTGGTATCTGAGTTAATTACTTAATAAGATCTGCCAGTGCCAGGTTTGTCAGCAAAAAGAATGTTTTAATGAGAATTTTACTGATTATGAAGGGTGCCAGATTGAAACTGGAAGTGACTGAATTCAACTAATTATCCACAGCACAGGTACAGCATGGGTAGCAGACGTCTAAGTATTTTCTCCATGCTGCCTACTAAGGTGTTTTATAACGTTCAAAGATGGACCGTCTGTAGAGAAGTAGGGTGTTTTGGTCCAGGGTTTATTCAGCTTTTGATTACCTAAAGTTAGTAAAACATAGGAAGAATCATAAGTAACCCTCTGTGAAGGAGATTGCTGATGACTTATAGAGGCAAGCAGCCAGCAGGTAGCAACTTTCCAGGCAGAAGCGCTGAGCTGTACCAAATTATCTTTCCCACATTATCGTTAAAGTGAATTTTCAAAACCAGACTTTGTAGCACATATTTAACAAAACTGATTGTGATTTGTAGGAGAAGCAGATTTGTTTGCTGTTCCTTTACTTAGAGGGCTCCAGAGCACCAGGGTCTCATAAGCATAAGGCATTTGAAGAGCAAGATACTATACATTAGATTGAGATCATCCATTCACCAAGACTAATGAAGAGGAACCGTCTTGACAAAAAAGAGATCAAAAATTCACAACTAATAGAAAGATAAACATTGAATATAGGAAAAGTTCCTCAAGAGTAATCCAAGGAATAGAAAGAATTCTGTCTAGCAAGGAAGTGGAGTTGGTACAGACTTGTATTTTTGATTGATCAGCATCCCATCTGCCCTTCTTCCAACACCACAGCTCAGAAAATAGTCTTTGACTAAATTGTTTGTGTGAGATTAACAGGAGTCTCTGAAGCCATGAGAGAAAGAGAAAGGCTAAGAGAGAAACTGAGATGAAAAATGAAAAACCAAAAAAGTGTAAAGAAAGAAACAATTTGTACTAGTAAGATATGCAACATCAGTGAGTAATTTGGATGTTTTGAAATAGAAAAAAAAAGCCTTTAATGTCAAATAGATGGTGGAGATATCTCTGTCAGCACAGATAAATAATGGCAAGTCATTAAAAGTAGCATCAAATAAGTCTTTCTGTCAGTGATTCAGTAGAAGATTTAAAAGTCATCAAAGGTATCTGTGTCCAGCTAATTATGAAGATAAGACGGGAGGAAACAGATCCATACTTTTTCTCAGAAGTGAGGAAATGGAAGCAACGGCGAATGAGAAAGAGTCACAAACCAACAAAGAAAAAATTTACTAATGGGGAAAAGAGAGTATCACTTGAACATGTACAAAAATATGAACTGTACTTGACATTGAGAACTTTAACTCTTTTTCTGTTAGCAAGCAACTTCTGAATTCTATTTGCTGTCCCCTGAATGCCTGAATAACAGTATAAATAAATCCCAGTTGTCATTAGAGTCAAAGTATGTTCTCCTTCACAGTATGCAACAGGGTATTTTAGCACTTCAAATCAGGCTAGAGGGAGCAATATTTATGGCATACACTGAAGGAAAGCAAATCATTTGTGCATATGTTTATTTCATTTGCTTTTTTTGGAAGATGAAAATAAACTCAGTGTGAAATGAATAAAAATAATTATTTTTTTAAAAAGAAAGATTTAATTTCTTTTTAAAATGTGAAAGAAAACCTTCAGAAACATCAAATCCTTCATATTAGATTGAAAAAACCCCAGTTTATATGCTATGGTCTTTTCAGGGCAAGATTTTTATAACTGTAATCTATCTGACTTTCTCCCTCTGGTTCTGCTTCATCAAGAAGGTGTTAGTTCTTAGTCCTGTGAAAAAAAAATAGGATAAATTTGTGGACAAAATGTGTTTTATCAGTCTTATGTTGTCCAACTGCCCATTTTCCTTTCTGAAAGTTCCAATTAGATTTCTTATTTCTTTGCTTGACTGGTACTTGATGGAGACAAAGATGTACAATCATTAAAGAATAGGCATGGAAGAAGAGGCTTCAAGTCATCTAATCTGTCCTGAACTATATTTATGTCACCCCTGACAGATTTTCTTCTGTCCTGTAGTACAGATTGTCATTAATGTGATTGTTTCCAAGTAACCTCTCTGGAAGCTTTATAGACTTGAACAGGAGGGTTGTCATACACAGATCTCTCTGGCAACTTAAACAAAAACACCTTTAGATTAGAGAAAATTGCCAGTGACAGCCCTCTGGATGCAATGAAAATATATAAAGCAGTCATGCCGGAGCTAATTTGAGCACCCTGTAAGCAAATTAATGTAATCGCATGATCACTGTTATTGCAACTGAGAACAGGAAATAGTTGGTAGCAAGAAAGAAGCACCAACTTCTTTGTGCACTTGTGATCTCCACGCCACATCAAATCTAAACTGGTGATTAGGACTGCAAAATGTAAGAAAGGGGGAAAAAACCAACCACCTCAGCTTGTGTTTCCTGGCCACAGATTTTTCCACAGACTTTTTTCCCCAAAAGAGAGATCAGAGGCAGGCTATTGATGAGTCACAATGCTGTCAGAAAATTCATTATTTCATGTTAGGTGACTAATGGTCCCCTATCGTTTTAGTACCAATGGGAATTTGGGATGTTAGCAGACTCAAAACCAGGTATGGACTTTTAACTATCCTCTGCATTTCTGCTGCAAGGGCAGGTGGAAGTCAGTTTTGCTGGTTGTGTTCCTGGACCTCCAGGAAAATCAGAAAGTAATTCTGGGGTAATCACAAGCAGAAGACTCCTATATTTGTTCCTTTCACATGTCTTTAAAAATGTTATTGAACTTCTTTTTTAGAAAGTATCACTCATTTATACCATATTTCTTGCTCTTATTGAATCACAGTGCTTAATACAAATGGTATTGAAAGAAGAGAATATCCATTAGCTGTGTTTATTACTACCCTCGAAGAGTTTTCAGAGCATCCCTCAAACCTGATGTTTAGATCTAAAATTCTCAGCATGTTTGGCAGAATGTTCACAACAGAACTATCTGTTTTTAGAATAAGTATCTCTCCCTATTCCAGTTAATTGAAAGCAATTCTCAATCACCCTCCTGTGTTTAAAGTATCTGGATTAAGATAGAGTGGTGGAAAAGTATCAGGGTTTTAAAGACATATAAACAACATAGTTGTTTGAACAGTTGACAAATAAATTCAAGCTCCCCAGGATACTCTTGTTTAGGATTTTCCCAATTAGGCATTTTATTTGATCTCTGGGTCTGGGTGAGCCACAATTCTCCAGAATTGAAGAAGAGATTAATGGACTGGATACAATGGCTAATTCATCTCCAGGGTTTTGTTCATTGCTTGTCTTTGCTAATTTAATACCATTATATCCAAAGTCAAATAAATCAAAATGAGAATTAGGCTTAGTGCAACTGATCTTTGAAGGGAGTTTATGGCTTGCCAGATTTTAACAGAGTTTTTTACAATTCTAAATATAAACTTTACAGTAAAGATTTTTTTCTAATAGAACGTTGTCAAGATAGGCTTGCAAGAAAGTTGTTTGTAAGAAAACTATTAAAAAGGTGCAATTTTACATGTCAGACAGACATGTGCTAACTTGAAAAAGAAAAGTGGGAGCTGAGGGCCTAAAGATCAAGTATTCAAAAAATGTTTGGGGAGCTGCAGCACGAGGAAAATACTTGAGGAAAAGCCAATGCAATGTAGGGCACAGATAAAGGCGAAAACAGTTTTGTAGGGTTTTTTTCCTTTAATGACAGCACTTGAATCTGAAATTAAGCACAGCAGGTAGGAAGATACTGCAGGGATTTTAAAAGGTATCACACATCTGTATGCTAACAGACTTTGGTTTTCACCCATAGAGATGTGGACCCCACAGTGTTTACGGTCACAAATGGGAATTGTATATTACTTGCAAATATACTGTGTCCTGTTGACCCACTATTTAGAACAGATAACTTCTGTCTGTTAATAGCACTTGTCTTTGTTTTAAACAACAGGCTATTTTACTCAAAGACTGCATTTTACACAGACTGTCTTCCAAGATACAGTATTTTTTCATTTCTGTGACTGTATGTGTCTGGACAGTTATGATCTATATACTGTAGGCCAGTTCTTCAGCTGTATAAATCAGCATAACTCTACCAGGATCAGATGTATATAACAGAATGGTTCTCACTGCAAAAAGTCCACGTCTCTCCCCCATACTGACACAGTACACAACTGAACTAGAAAACGTGAGTGTGGTACATGTGGTACTAGTGACTGCAAATGAAATGGCCAAAGTGCCCATCCCTCAGCAGTTTTCTTAGAGGTCTGCAAAATGCAATGAGACCAGTAAGGCTATGGCCCTTTTCCAAAAGGATCTGAAAGCCTCCAGCAGTGGGGAGAGCCAGACTGCTGTCATCTTGCCAGTCCCAAGCAAATTCCAGCAGAAAGATGGCTGCTTCCTTTCAGGTGTTCATTTTGGGGGGTAACGTGAAGGGGAATTTGTGTACAAGCCATAGCCAGGATGGATCAAATAGAAGCAGTTTGGCAGTACCTCCTTTCCAAAAGAGGCATTTCATATACTATTTTTAAACATACACATCTGATATATTTAACAGTCATTGTTACTTAGAGAACGCTTCCTCAGATCATTGTGAAGCATCTTCGTTATAGTTTTCTTTCCCTCTGCAGTGAAGACAGCTCAGCCCGTAATTGTCATGGAGTCTGCTTTTGGCAGGCAGAAAGATATAAAAAGGAGAACCAATTAAAAACATAAACTCCAAAACTTTTCTGAAATATTTTGTCATAAAGCACAAAGCATAAACAAATGTACTATATATAATGTGTTAAAAGTCTATTGGCATTTCTGCAGGAAGAGTCTTCATAGTGGCTAAGCTTTGATGAAATATGCTGGTCATTTCAAAGTCAAGCTAATAAAATCTTTTACAGACTTCCACATCTCATTTACACTAATACTCGTCTTTATATACTTCTAATGTAAAGACAAAGCTAGTTGTTACCAGCTACTCTTTAGGGTTTAAAAAGTTTATCTGTGTCATATAGACAGTATTTTAACTGAAAGTGATAAAAATATTTCTGTAATTATTTGTATATTTTTGGATCGGTATCAAATATTCAAAACTTTAAATCTTAAATACATGATTTTATCATAGCTTTCTTTACCAAAAGTGGTTTTAAATATATGAAAACAACTTTGAGGAATTTTATTGAGGTTAATTTTAACTGGATGTTGAAACTTCACTTTATTTCTAGTATACCTTTAAGCAAGAAAAAGAGCAATAATCTCCTTGATAAAACCTTTAACTTCTCAACAAGGCAACATGAAAGTATGAGGAGGATTTTTGTCCTCTGATTTTTAAAACAACCACATTTTACCACTCCTGATCCCTTCCAAAATGTCTTGGTTATATTTTTAATAACTTCCAAATGTATTCAAACGTTTTTGTTGCCATTAAAAGGCCCTTGTAAGGACTTTGGTTCTTCACCAAATACATGGTATTTGATGTAGGACATTTGCACATCCAGCTCTCATCATCAAGGTCAAAGCAGAAAAATCTCAAAAAAAAAAAAAAAGGAAAGTGAGAGAAAAAGAAGAAATAAGAGAGAAGAAAAGTAATGAAGCAGTCCTAAATGCATTGCAACACAGTGCTTCCTTCTAGGACCATGAACAAACTACAGGTTCAAGTTTTGTCGTCTGGTGTTTCCAGATACCAGGCAGAACTGAGTAGAACATCATGACCACTTCTTCCTGAAAGTTATCCTAGCCTCATAAAAGCCATAGGTTACAGTTAGCTAGGCTGTAGACAGTGACACACAATTTGAAAGTGAACATCTTTAGTAGTGCTTGACCACAGAGGACTGCAATTTGCAACTAAGAAAGCTCTTCAATAGTTTCTAAAAGCATACATCTTATTATTTGTCTGTAGGTTTTTACAATAATTGTATAAGACTGGAAAACATTTCCTTTAAGCTGGGGCTTTGATAGTCTCAGTTCTTGCAAGGGAACTGGTTGCCCTTATGTGTGTGAATCATGAAATAATACTGTAAACTTCTTTGAAAATCCATCCAGACTAAGGGGGAATAGCTCTTGATGCATTGTGTCTTTTAACATCCTAGGCCAGTTCACAGTTCACTGAACTTCTGAGGTCATCTGTCATTCTTTCAGTTGCATCTCTGGGAATAGGTGCAACAATGGTTCGACCCAAACCATTCCAGATAACTTACATTACGAATCCAGGAGATTTTCTTCATTTTCCAGATGAGATAGAAGAGATCACTAAGGTCAGGACTGCACTGGCCAGTGGTTGTATGTGTGGGGTTTTTTTCCAACACCAATGAAAGAACAGAAAGACTTATGTGTAGGCTAATGTGTTGCAAGATTGTGTTTTCCAAGGGCTAGAGAATGTAGTTTGTGTGGGACTGTAAAACCCATCAGGAATTATAAATCACTGTCATTTACGTGACCATTGCATTTGGAAAGGACCAAGTGACAGTATAAATTTTCACTTATTATCTCCATCCTTGTTGAAGAATCTGAAGAGACAGGAGTTGCTGAAGACAGTGGTCTTCTGTAGCTCTGCAGTGTTCTTAACCATTTCTTGATGAACCTTCTGTCATCACTTCCAGGAGGCTACTAGATGTATAATTGAGGCCTTGCCTGTAGTATTACATGTTTTTTTCTGCCAGGGATGGTCAGTCCTACTACCCAAGAGGTTGGTTGTGCATTTGAAGAAAAATCTCTTTAGAAACCCTCCTTCTTCTCAGGGAGCTCACAGAAATCCTTGAATGCTGAGAACTGGCCTTGTCTCAATCAATCCTCCACAGCTGTGTCCCAGCTGGCTTGCAACTGCCACCTTCATTTCTGAGCTCCTCTGTCACATTGCTGCTTGTGAGGAAGGGCAAGGCCTAAACCCAGACTTTACTCCCCAGCCCATCCCAGTTCCTGCACACTGTAACAAGCTGTTATTATATTAGTTTCAACATGGTGAGGATTTGGTCCTAGCACACTCAGCACTTGTGTTCTCACATATGGGGCCTTGTGTCTTGCTGCAATCAAATGAAGTTGAGAATATATTCTTAGGTTTCACAGCCTTATTGTGTGAATATAAGTGGCACCACTGACATAAAAAAAAACAAAACCAAAACCAAAACAAAATCTGTTTTGCTAAAAAAGTGTGCACTGTTGGCCACACCATCGGGCCATTGTCTCTATCAGAAGTTATGACCAAGCCAGCACTTACTTTTTTGAGCAATATTGTGAACCTGTCCTGTAGAAGGCTTTTAAATTTTTCAGTAGCTCCAATTTCCATAATTTTCAGTTTCTCGGGTCTCCAGCAATGCTACCAGGATAACAGGCCAAATATATCGTCTTAGCTATAATAACCAGAGTGTACCTCAAGAAAGTTTTATGGAAGGTGTAATGAGAAGTTCATAGCCCTGTCAATAAATAAACCATCTTTGGAGACAAATTTTTAACAGCACAGAGTGAGAACCTTGTTCTTGCATTATATATGGGTACCAGTGTGATCCTGCAAATAGACTGAAGCCAAACACATTCATAAAAATACTCTACAAGCCATATAATAATAATAACTATAATCAAACCTAATATTTCACAACTGTTTACGGCAATGTTTTCTTATTGTTTTTCAGAGTTAATGGGAAAGAAAATAAAACAGTACTTAAACACAAAGAGATGATGGGTTTATCATAACACGGTGCAAGTTATCCTTGTTTGTAGCAGAATTTGTAATCCCTTCTGAAGTCCTGAAATGCTATATTTAAACCACGGTACTCCCTGCTGGCTTCTGTCAGCACTGCTTACATCTTGGTATACCATTTTGACTCAACACCACAGCACTGTAGCTCACACACTTCTCTGTGAGCTTAAATAGACAGACAGACCCAGTCCAACAAAGGCGGGTTTCATATTGTTGGAAGAAAATCAGGCAGTTAGACCAGATCTTTGGAAATACTGAAGAGCTGGGGAATGTCACTTTGCTTCCTATCCCCAGATTTTAAAAAGAGATGAGAGTGCTAGGGATGAAATCCCTATGATGATGTCAGCAGTACACCTCCAGATTTCACTGTGGCCTGGGTCCTTGCCTCTTCGAAAACTCAGCTGAGGATCTTGATGTAAGAACATGAGCTGAGCAGAAAGTCTTTGAAAAACTAGTCTTTACTGCTTTACATTCTTTTTTTCTAAGTCTGGAGAGAGACAGTAAAAACTTCAACACCACAAATCATGAGTATCCTATTTATCTTAAGCAGTGCTTTTAAATAATCCACTTTTTATCTTGTTTGTCAACACTGTGTTTGATGCCCAAAAAGATTTACTCGAAGTGCAAACATTATCAGATACCTACTGTTCCTCTGTAGTACCTCAGGGGGGATTCAAAACTGGCCGGCTTAGATCTCCATACTTCAAAGAATTTCCCCTGAAACCTTGTTTACAGCATAAGCAGAAAAACAAGGTCCCTTTCCCCTTTTGTACTACCATTAACCACATTAAAGCACAACACTCCACTAAATAATTCCTCCACAACATACACACAAACTCCACCACCATCTAAAATAGGTCAATTGCTTTCATTTTAGCATGCTAATTTGCCACCACAGAAACCTGATACTGGGAGAGACAAGAATGTTTTACAGTAATTTCTGCCCCATTCCCTGCTGCTCACCAATGTTATTTCACAGTTTCCCAGAGCTTTGTGGTAAGATACAGTGACACCTATACTGCATTAAAAAATTACATGAAAATAGAAATTTTAAGAACTCCCTATCTTGTCCTCATGCCTTGAATATGTCAGAGAGATTTATAACAGTTAGTCCAATATTTTATTGATCATGTCTTTCTTTTGAATTGTGCTTTCCTTGTTTTATTGCAGTGAAGGCTATGACTGAATTAAACAGCACATCCTAATAGCTTTAAATAGAAAATGAGAGGTGAGTACATAAATATACACACTGTGCACTCACACTGGCTGTACAATCTCTCCAAAAGCCAATTACAGTTGTAACTATTTGTGGTGGGTTGACCTTGGCTGGCTGCCAGACCCCCACCCAGATGCTTTCTCACTCCCTCTCCTCAACACCACAGGGGAAGACACTAAGAAGGACAAGCTCATTGGCTGAGATAAAGGCTGTTTAATAACAGAAACAAAAGCCGTGTGTGGAATCAAAGCAAAAAGAGGAAATTTAGTCCTATTTCTCATTATCAGGCAGATGTCTAGCCAATTCCAGAGAAGCAGGACTTCAGCATGCATAGGAGTTGCTTGGGAAGACAAACATCATTAACTCCTATCTTCTCCTCTTCCTCCTTCCTCCCCCCCAGCTTTTATTGCTAAGTATGATGTCATATGGCATGGGCTATCCCTTTGGTCACTTGGGGTCCCTCACAGACTCTTGCCCACCCCTAAGCCTCCTAGCCTTGTGGGGAGAGCGGGGTGTTTGTTGACCCAGCTTTGATGTTATGTGAGCACTGCATAGCAATAGCCAAAACACTGGTGCCATATCCACACCATTCTAGCCACCAATGCAAACCGCAGCATCATATGGGCTCTTACAAGGAATGTAAACTCCATCCCAGCCAGACCCAGTATGCTGTTGAATAGTATCATAAAGTATGTTTCTTTTTAGCAATGATTTGGAGCCTGATTCTTCTCAACTGCTTGTAACAATCCAAGATTATTCTACCGACATAAGTGAGATATACATCAGCATGTGCAACTAAGGCAACTTACAAGAGCATAATGTAACTTACATAGCTATTTTTATAGAAACCTACTACATCCAACCTTGCAAAGTTCTAGAAACATGGGAAACATGCTTTAAAAAAATCCTTTTTTTTTTATTTGATTCACGAGGTTGTAAAGTGGAAACTCACATCTAAAAAGAGATGTCAACACTGTTCTGAAATTTCCCTTGCTGTTCCCATTCTTACACAGATATTTTCCCAGTTACAAATGTAAGTATAATTTTAATGAACCACTTTATTTGCATAGCGTGCAATGTCTTCATAAAGTGTACTTAAATTTAAAGGAACCAAAACCTTTGAAAAACCCATCAAATTAAATATTTCTGTTTCTATTTTTCAAACTTGTACTTGATTCAGCCTTAAAACCAAATTGGTTTATACCAAGACAAATATCTATTGAATTTATTTGATTTCCTTATGTTGCAATAATAATATTGTTGCACCCTCAAAACCCTATGACCCTCTCTTACAGAACACATGAAAAACTTAGTTTGTGAAGATGAACTCAGGACAGATCTGTAACATTTCTCACTGTTAAATGAAGTATTATTTAAAAGGTAGTTTCTGCTCTTATGGCTATAAAGAGAACTGCAAAATGGAAATTAATGCATTCTATTAAGCAAAATAATACATAGCATAGGTAAATAATATCATTCCTTTACAGCAGATGACAGAATCTGAATCTTTTCCTCGATATTTTCAGTGGATTTGGAAAATACAAATTCCCATGCAGGTCACTGTCAAATAAATCATCTATTAAGACAGCCTCACGACTTTTCTAAAAGAAAAACACTGAAGAACATGTCCTCATGTCAATTCTTTGGCTTATACATTTGTATATATCTAATCTAATCTAAAGTAATCAAGTACTTGTGGTCAGTCATTTGTTCATTTGTTGTTTAGTTTACCTAGAAGGTTCTCATTGTAGAATGTCTTTTTAACCTACCATTAAGACAATTTATCCTATCTTTCAATTATATTATATATCATCATCTCCAAATTGTATCTTAATCAAACCTTCATATTTAAAAAAAAAATTCTCTAGACATCTTATGGTTACTATATCCAATTTTTTCTTTAACAAAATCCATATAAGATCTACTTTAACAATTTCTTGAGCAAATCCAATTCTCCACCTATATTCTCATTTTGTTGCATTTTTCATTGGTTTGTTGGGGTTTTGGGGGTTTTTTAATAGAACTTTAGTTTCCAGTCAGGAGGGGGGTTTTATACCTTCAGTTACATACTGAGGGAGCTATCAATATGAATAATGTTTTATTGTATCTGCAATTTAAATCACAAGGTGGGAAAGAAAAAAATAAAAAAAGATCTTTTCATTCTCAGATTAATTCATGGAAAGACAGCAGGCTATTCTTGTCAGCTAGGAAGATCATCCTCACTGAAGAACAGAGAAGTATTTAGTTTTGGTGAGTTGGGGGTCATGCCATGTGTTTCACACTTGGTGATATTAATTGAATTTCACATGCCACAGTTCAGGCTCTGTTGTCCTACAGCCTCTGAACTAATGACAGTGAAAGATGTTTTGCACTTGGGAGAGCTGATGCAAATTTGTAACCAAAGTTCTCACAAATGAGAAGCAAACAGGGGTTAACATCTTGACCTCATCCATTCATCTGTGCTCTCAAATCAGAGAGGGTCTTTTCACCCACTTTGCAGCTACAAAGTGCTGCTAATCTTTGATGAAACAGTGACATTTTACCAATCTCAATAACACCTGGTAAGTGCCTCCTGTTGACAGTAGTACTGTGTTTTAATGAACAAATAAATGGCTTATCTACCATTCTTGGCAAGAAACCCCAGCTACAGAGGCAGAGCACCAGCTCTCCCAGTGTTACTTGGGCTAATTGACTCATTGGATGAAGTTAAATCACACTATCCCCAGTGGGATGTATGTTTGCCAGTAATCAATAGCTCAACAAGATCCACATGGCAGGTAATTAAGTGGAAAGTAATTAATACCCATCAAATGTTTTATTAACTGTTTGCCATTCCTTCACTCAGAAGTCCCAGTGTACCATAAATAAGGCTGTGAAGAAAGGAATAAATATGGTCTGTGTTTTCTAACAAGCTAAGTATTACTACTAAATTCTTCACTGGCTTGTGCACCATTTCAAAGTAGCATCTTATACAAGTGTCCTGGTCTTGCATCCCAGGAGAGATTCTTAGCTGGCATTGTCCTACAGATTTGGCTGTTGCCTGGAAAAAAGGAGATGCTTCAGTCCAAATGAAGGGAAGTAGGCTGGTTATGGTGAGCATTTGTAGTATTCCTTTTTGCAGTAATATTTTAGCTGCCATACAAATGAGGCAAGACATGTAAGGAATTGTAAAATCTTTCATGTCCACCAATAAAGCTGGAAAAAAAACAGTCAAGATTTTTGTCACAAAAACTTACAAACAGTTATTCCCAACTATATTAGCAGACACCCACATCCAACCCCCATCCTTCTTGCCCCCATAAACTTTGCCACTACGGTATTGCTTTTGTGCTTTTGTGCTTTCCCTCATCACAAGGAGCATCCCTTCATTCTGCTTTACCAGCCTTTCCAGCCACAGAGATTAGGCTCACCATTCTTTTTGTATGTTGTTCATCTGGATTTTTATTCAATGTTTTCTTTCATTTATTACTTCCACTCATTTGTATGTAACCCAAGAAGCACTGAGACAGCAGTAATCCTAGAACCATTATTTTAACTATAGGCAGTCAATTTCTCTTCCAAGCTCAGGCACCTCTGCAGAGCTTTTACCTAGTGCTATTCCAGGGACAGAGTTTGGCCTGTCACAAGATGTCTGTGTGGCAACTCAGCTACTGGAGTACTTGATATTTGCTATTTCTGGAAATTTAACAATACCAATTATTTCCCTATGCTTTGATTTTGTATTGGTGCAACTTCTGCCAAATACCTCTGCCAAATTTAGAATTTCACCCCTGAATCCATGCTGCCTGTTTTATTCAGAATGAATTGACTTTTAAGACTCTTCTTGTGCTGGAAACATACTTCCTCCCGCAAAATATCAACAAAACTGTAAATGGAACAAGGAAACAGGTAGCTGAGCACACTGGTGGGCATTACCAGTGCCTTTTATCAATACATGGAGGAGCAGAATTCTTCCTTAACCACAGTATTTCCTAATTCCTGTGGAAGTCTGTGGGGGTAAGTTTTGTCTTCTCTTCACCCTTGTTCGGGGTGCTGCTAAACTGTACTCTTCTGCCTATAAAGATTTTTCCATCTTTTCCTCTCCCCTACCAAAACTTCTTGAGCACCTTTCCTATCACCTTAAGATACTAAGAACAGCCTGTTTTCCTCCTCCTTCTTTGGGAAGATATAACCTTTTTATCAGCTACAATAGGACATTGCAAACTGCTCTCTGGAAAAGCCAGGTTTTCGTGGTGGGAGACAGCTTCTAGTCTGGGTAGACATTTGCATCTGGAGAGAGAGTCACCTCTGTACACTAAAAATTTACTAGTAGCCTGGCCAACAGTCCCCTCAGTCATGGGATAAAATAGGGTGAAAATATAAAATGAAGGCAAAGAGCAGCTTGTGGCTTTAGCAGTGAATACATTTAGGAATATATTCGAAGACGGCATTCACAATTACAGAGTCCATAAAGGAAAACACAGAGACTCCCAAATTGCCTAGCAATTTATTCCAGTTTAAATAATCTGCTTATTAAAAATCCGCTCTTTTGGCACCAGTTTATTCTGGTACAACTCATTCCTTGCCAAAATGGGCCTTACATGAACTCTTTGTGTGTTCTCAAGACTGATGTGAAGAAGGCAGACACTAAAAAAGTAAGCATTTTTTAATATTTTCTGTTGTGTTATCTCTTAGGGTTATTTTCCAGACATTCTAACTTACCTAAATAAGGCTGAATCTTGTGTCACTGTGCAAGCAAAACTTGCCATCAAAGACTGAGGGACTAAGAGTACAGTCCAAGTGGGAGGAATAATGGTGTCTAATATAAGTACAAGATTTAAAAATTATGAAAAATAATCATAGCAGAAAGAAATAGTAGAAACTCATCCTCTATACTTTGCTATGAAGTATAACGTATAATACAAGTGAAATATGCTGTGTGTATTTATAGATATGACTATTTAAAATCTTTTCCAATGTGTATTATACACATATATAAAGAATGCCCCAGTACAGTCAAATATACACAGCAGGATTAGGTGGATTTATAGATTATATCACTATCCTGAACATTTCAGATTTCTTATAATCTCTAGATCTTCCTATACTAAGTACAAAGCATTTGGCTGAACAAAAAATTCTGCTCTGATACATACACACAGAGTTCCCATTGATTTCTGTGCTGCTGACTTCAATGGGAGTTGAATGTATGTATTGGAGGGCAAAAGACAGCTATTTATAGTCTAACCTTCCCAGAAAAAATGAGCAGGCTGGGTGTCCTTTATCCTCTCATCTACAGTATCCCTAACACTTTCTGAATCATCTTTTATCATTTAATCTAATTCATTACAAATGAGCTATAGCAGACGATATCCTCTAATGAATAAGTGCAACAAAGGAAAAATGGAAAATAATCTACTAATCAGCTAGTTTTGAAACACATAAAAAATTATAAGCTTTTTTCTTGTTTCTAAATAATTTATCTGCAAGTACTGTTAATTTCTAAAAATGATATGTTGTCTAGTTATCTACCAGAGATTTCTTGGAATTTCTTTTTTAGTACAGAAACATTGGTAGAGTTTAACAAAAAGCACAGTTTTCTCAACTTTGTAAAAATAGCAAAATGGCAAAAAATCAAATCAAGCAACTTTATCCATGTTTATTCTTTTATTTTTAGAAAGCCATGCAGTCATATAGGTGGTCTGCTGCTTCATAATGCCTTTCCGTTATGTTTGGATATTTCAAAAATTACAGAAGATCAACAATATTTTGGCATCAATAAAAATAAAAAAGAGAAAGGGAAAAGGATTCATTTTCTGAAGAAAAAGAGAAAAGAAAACATCAATACTGCGTTATACCTGTGAAAGATTTGTAAAATAACGGTCTGGGTTTTAATGTGAAAAAAAGAAAGCCTTTCTCTTCTTATGTGTGAAATTGTTCCTCACTTTGTTTTCCAGCCAAGAGGATCCTATGCCTCTCAGTTTGAAATTAGAAAGGATCCATGGCAAAATGCCTGGGGTTTTTTTCACTGTCTCAGCTTTGCAGACAGAGCATGAGTTTGAACCAGACTTGGGCCACGTCAGAGACGTAGTCCTTTCATGCTTGAGGAAACGTGAACAAGCAAATTCAGCTTAGGCATAGGAGTAAGAACATAGGGGTTCAGAAAAAAAAGTAAATATAAACAGTCTCAAGGCAAGGCCAAAGTCCAGTTCAGCCTGGCTGAGTTTATCACTTCTCAACCTGACTCAGCTGTTTTTCTCTTACCTGAAGAATACCTTCCCCATCTTCCCCATAATGGTTTTGGTAATATTTGAGTTTGTAATTCTAACACCTTACTGAAATAGAAAAGATCCTGGTTGAGGATTTGGCCATAGGCTTTGAAAAACATTATTTGTAAAATTCTGAGTATCCTCAGGAGTGGTGCCACCAGAAATTTCATATTAAACATTCCTCAGGTTTCAAGGCCAACACATTTTATTGGGCTGAGTAATCTGACAAGCAAAACTCTGGAGTCTGATGCTCAGACACCCCTTATAAGAACAGTGAAGCTGTGTTTGAAGAGCCTGCCTGCAGCAACTGCAGCTTTGGGTGTGCTTTCTGTATCTGCTCAGTAAATGAAGGGTTATCTACACCTAGAGTTGCCAAGAAAATCATAATCACACCTTTAATGTGACAGATGGTCAGTCGATAGCAGTAAAAACAGCTACGTGGGAAACAGTGGAAATCTAAAATTCTCTAGGGAAAAAACAAAAAGACAAGTAAAGAAGTAACACCACTGAACGATACAAATGAAGGGGATTCTCTCTCAAATACTGTAGCTGTAGTGAATGTGTTTGTTTCAAACCTGTCTGATTCCCCCATAAATCTCTTAGCACAGGTAAATATCAGATATTTAAGGACTGACCCTTCTGCTAAATTCTCACCTAGGTCAAAATCACTTTTGTGCAGACAGCTCAAGGCCTTGTTTTCTCAGAACTAAATGGTCAATAGCAGCTCCTCCACCTGCTGGTGCTGCAGCACAGACTGTTCAAATCACCTTTACAATGGCTAACCTTTATCAAAACCATCTTCATTTAATGTTTTAGGATTCCAAACAAGTATATTTACATGTCAACTATTTTCCAACACTTCATTAAACAGAAGATTCTGTAAAATCAGTTTTTGTCTGGAAACTGAAAAAAAAATAATAAATATATATACATATATATTACAGGAAATGTTATGCTCCAAGATTACATCCTCACCGATACAAGACGGAAGACATAGTAACACTTCTGTTCAGTGACAGAACTACCATCCTAGACTCTAATTTCAAGTGCCAGAGTAAATCTTCTTGGGCAGCAGCCTGGCACAATAGTACTGCCTATAAGTTAAATTAAAATGATTAGCTGAAAAATATGTGCTTGGGGTCTCTCTCCCTTTCTGTTTTAAATATAAAGGAAAGTGTTCTATATAAATGACCTGTACTTTCACAGCAAACATGCCTTGTTTTGATTGATTATGTTTCCACAGCTGTATTTCCAATTAAGGAAAATCCAACTTGAAGCAACCCACTCACAGGAAAGCTATTCAAGTTTTAAATTATTTTGTTCGATGGGAGAACCCTGTGAGGGGGTCATCTGTTAACAGATACATATATGAAACTGTGCTGGATCTGTATCCAAATTCACTTTTAGCAGCATGAAACCTAAGTACCTTAACAAATTAATAAGCTTCATCTTAGGTAGTAGAAGTGAATGCAGAGGGTTTCAGGCAGATATTGTTATGAGTGTGGAACTGGACAGTAGGAATTAATGCCATCTTAAGGAAGATTAAATAGTCCTCTGCATGTTGTTCTGTCCCACTGTTTAAGAGGATACAACATATTTTCTTACTGCTGCGGAAATAGAAAATATTAATATACACTGGAGATATAAAAAAGAAAATAAAATGTTGATCTGCCACATTTTCAGCAATAAAAAAAAAAGGCCAGTGCTTATCTATGTGATAGTAAATGTCAAGTTAAATTTTTCAGGTTTAGTTTCAAATACATCAGTAGTAAAAGAAAGGGACTTGGCTAAAAAAGAGGTATCGCTTCCTGAAGCATTAAAATAGAATATATTTCGGAGTGCAGTCATGGCATCATTACCAAGATCTCAGCGTGTTAAACTACTACTCTGTGTCTGTATTTGTTCCTCCAGTCAATGATAACAGAATCAAAGTGTTACTAGTGAAAAGTGATCCCTAACAGAAAAATAACCCTTGTTATAGAACAAGGTGTTTTCAAAAATCTTAGCCAAAAAGGGAAATGTGTATGTTAAAAAGATACACACTAAAAAGCTGGCAAAAAAAGGGGGGGGTTAAAAGGCTGCAAGATAATTGCATACATTGCTTCAAGTGGCAGCAAAAGTGTAGCAAACAAGTCAAGGAAAGTGATTCTTCCTGCTTACTTGGCAATTGGGAGACCATATCTGGAGGGCTGTAACATGTTTTGGTCTCCTCTGTAGAGGACATGGATATACTGGAGTGAGACCAGCAGAAACTACCAGGCTGGTCAGGATGCTAGAGCATAGGACATGCAAGGAGTGTCCGAGAGCTAGGTTTGTTGGCCTCAGGAAAAAAAGAAGGCTGAGAAGAGAACTGATGGCTGTCCACAGCTACCTGATGAAGAGGACATAAGGAGAACAAAGTTGGAATCTTTGTTAGGAAATTCTGGCTAGGTTCTAGGAAAAGCCATCTTCATCACTATCCTGTGATTCCTTCAGCAGAGAAATGCTAAAGCCCACTCTCAAGTACCAGCACAATTGTATGTAGTATTACGGTACCTAAAGCTTGTCCTAATTCCCATATGTTTACAAACCTAGTCCCACAGTTTTTCTTGTTTATCTGTGTTTTATTGCTAAAATGTATGTTTTCCTCTTCTCAGAATATCAAATACGAATATCCGTCATCCAGTGCCCCTGAATAAAGATAAAATTACATGTTCATCCATACAGGCAGAAGTATGTTCCTGGTGAAAAAAAAATCAGTGTTTTTCTGTAGGTGTCAATGCAGTTCAAAAGATACCGTAAGAATGTGTCAGACTGCAAAAAAAGTAACTAGACTACTCTCTATTTTGGTTAACATGCAAGACTTTGTAAAGCTTTTCCCAAAATTACAAAGCTGGAATAATTTTAATCCAATTTGTGCTGAAACATAAGCAAGTCCCCCCCAATGTCCCTAAGTTTCATGGTTTAGAGGTAGAACAGCTTCTCTTTTAAGAGAGGGTCTTCCTGTAGCCAGGATTAAGCCATTATAAGCCATTAGGAGATTCAAATAGATATTGCTTAAAAATTTATTTACTCAAGTAAATAATACCTGAATAAATAATACCTGAACTAAAGCCTTTAGAGTTAGATTCTTCCAGGCTTGTCCTAGTCAGATGCTATCATATAGAAAGTGACAACAATTGTCTAATGTTTCCTGATGGGAAACTCTACCCCTTATACAGTCTAAGACCTACAATCACATAACTTTGTACTTTCCTTTTCTTTTTTTTGTTATTGTTGTTGGTTTTGTTCTTTTAGGTAGGTATGGTAAGAAAGCAGGTTCAGAATTTTTCTAAATCAGGCAGTACAGTCCTGGCATTTGATTTAGGGGTGAGGACAGCATTGTAATTTTGGTTTTCTCAGTACCACTGGGTTCAACAGTAAGACCAGCAGGAGGAAGCACAGTGGAATCAAATTCTATTTCAGATTTTATTGATGTTTTAGAAGTCTGTGTGGGGTTTTACATGTTGGTTGTGGCCAATTTTCCCTTTCTCTGATTTCCTCTTAGGCTCCTGAGTCATCTTCTAGCCTAGTCACTGAGCTTTGGTGTAGACCTAAAATCAAAAGTTCTTTTTCCTTCTGTTCTTGCCCTTGACTACTTTCAAATCAGATCAAAATGTATACTGTCACAAAAAAAGGAAAAGGTAAAAAAAATAAAAGAGAGAGAAAAAAAGGGGGGAGAAAAAGAAAGAACTTCCTCTTTCTTTTAGATACTTTTTGAAGGAAAAAAGCTTTGGAAAAGATTATTTGGGGTTCTTCCCTTTATGAGAATCTCTTACAGTAAGTGCTTTCTTAATTGTGAGAAAACATAACACAGTATTTCTTTAGGCTCTGTGCTAGCTGCATGTTTTTCCCTATGTTTTTCCAATTCTTGCTAGGCTTGAACAGAAAAGAATTTTCTTTGGGGGTTCAGCTGTCAGCTTTGATTATATGCTGCTGTTGTAGAGGAAAAGCCACAGCACGCAGGGTACAGGTAGTTTTCGGTCATCACAGAGATGGGACAGAGGGAGAGGTCAAAGAGAAGAAAAAGGAGTCCATTTGGGGGTTAGTTTTGTTTGGGGTTTTTTTGATTGCTTGTTTTTTAATGTTAAAACAAAGAAAGTAGCTGGATTTTTATAACTACATCAGCATTATATACGGCAGAAAGATAAATATAAGAGATGACAAAGAACCTTGCTAGAAAGCTCTTTGGCTCTTTACGACACTGTTAATAGCTGAAGGCAAACAAATGTAGAAAAACTGAGATCTCTCAGGATCTCCATGGAGGAGCCTGGCTGGTGGTAGGAGGTTGGAATATAACCAGGAAAACTTATGCAGGCTGTTGGGAGAGAGGGAGTAGATAAGGATGGTGCAATTCATTGCTTCAAACTGTATAATTAAAAAAGATGAATCTGCAATTTACACTCACAACCTCTCACTTTCAGAACAATTAATTGCCTCCTTCATATATAGCTCTCTTCTGAATTCACAACCCTCCTTTTTTCAATGGGTATTAGTAAAATAAACTCAACCTTACAATATCAAAATAACTAGAAAAATTTCATACTGGTGAGATATTCTTACTCTTAAAATCATGTGTTATGTCACTAGTTCTGTTGATTGGTTTTACTGTCAATCAGGGCTGGTATTATTATTATTGTTGTTGGGTTTTTATTATTATTATTATTATTATTATTATTAATTATATTTTAAACTAAGCATTCTGAATATGCACCTTTTGAAAGAATTTTTCTTGAAAAGAATCCATTAGGCTAATGCTAATGACTTCTCTTTAGGATGGAATATAAACATTACCTTGCCTGTTACTGCATGTTAAGGAATCTGTTCGCTGTTGAAACAGTTTAATACTAACAGTAGTTGGAAATGTTTCTGTTGAAAAATACCCATACTAATGGTTCGTAAACCACGTTTTTGTTCAGATAATGTCATTTTCAGTTAAGATGTTAAAATATTTCTTTAGAAAAACTTTTTTTTTTAATTTTGAGGTTTACATTTTGAGAATTTTTCACCTCTTTTTCCCTCTTTTTCCCACTGAAAATACAATAGAAATGCATGAGGCTTTTTAGTTTTCCTTTACTAATTCTAACTGCAGAAAAGAAATCCTAAGTTAAGAGTATTAAAAAAAAACCTGAAACTGATGGGTTTTGGTTACATTTTTGGTTTTCCCCACAGATGCATTAATTATGTGAAGAAAAATAAAAGGGGGCTGGGAGGGCGGGGGGAGGCAGGGAAAAACATTTTGGGGGAATTGTAAAAGGAAACTGAAACTATGAAAAACAGTTCCATTTTAAGCACAGTCCTGTCGTGTGTGTGTGTGTGTCCCCCCCCAATTAAGCTAGACTCAGTCTTGAAGAATTATACTGAAATAATGTTTTCCAATTTTGTATACAGGTTTTTTTTATAACAGCTGCACATTTTTTCTTGATTAGAGTCATGCTGTAGCCATACCAAGTCTCCAGAATTGGAGATGGTTTAAATGAAAGCAGAAGCAATTAGAACAGAAGTGGTCAGCAAATTTTATGAGTTCTAACAAGCCCCATTAAAATATATGACTGATGTATACCTAAGAGCCTTCTTACATGACATCTTACATCTTACTGCTCACTTTGGAGGATTAGTTGGGGTTATACAACTTTTCTAGGATTCACAGCCAAAACTTTTACATTAATCTACTTTTTTTCCTGACATATCTAGCAGATATGCCCCTTATGGCTGAAGGATCTTCAATTTCACTTTGTTTCTCTTCAGCATGGTATACATTTTAATCTTTTCCAAGTCAGATCATTTGAGTAAAGTGATGGTCAAGAGCTAAAAACACACTTGGAAACCACATCTGTAGATACAGAATAGGCTAAAAAGCTGCATTCAGGGGCAGGATGGGAATTCTTATGGTCTTAAAGCTAGATTACTTTTCAGCTTTATTTAACAAAAATATATGTGAAAAGTCTACTATTGTAAACTGTGGTTCAATGGCTCCATAAGCTTTCAGGCTGGTTGCACCTTAATAGTCTGGTAGAGTTAGAACCATATATTGTATGTGAGACACAGGTAAAGGTAAAGGATAACTTTCTCTGTTGTTCTAGCAGGGAGAGAAACAGAAGGAAATAGTGATAAACAGGACATGAGGAAGGAGGAGAAAAATCTGGTTTTAGACTGCTCTGTAGTATTTTGTCTCAGCTATAAAATAATGTAAAATTTCAGCTGAAAAAGCAGCATTCTGAAAGTGGCCATACAAACAGCAGAAATTTTCAAATGCTCCTTTTGTAATGATGTGTCATCTGGGGGTCAAAAGTGTGATTATTGCATAAGCTTTGTTCAATGTGATTTACATAACACCAGGAGACTCTGCTTTTAGGTTAGAACAGGTTTTTTTCCTACCAGGGACAATCCTGGAACCCGCACAATTGTCCTCAGAATGAAACAGTGCAAAGCAAATAATTACTGTAATAGCATAGTGAAAGACAGAGAAATGCAGAATTGAGGGGAAAAGTGCAATAAGAGATTGCTTCCATCCAGTATTTAGGAAGGCTATAGATTGCATTAGCTGCAATTCCTAACGAGTATTTTTGTAAACCTATGAGTCCTTGTACAATACAGATTTTGACAATTCCCATAATCCAAAATGGCTCAAACTACCATTACAATCAACAGCCATTACAATCAACTGCAGGAAATGGTAGGAAGATACTGAAATGTCTTTTCTGCCAGGCTGTCATTCACTGAGACTGACCTCAGACCACTTTTTCCCCTTGCTGATTAGACCATCCCTTACTGCAGCCAGGACTCTGATTTGATACAAAAGAATAAAACAGTAATTCTTTGTTGCTGGGATTTTTTGTTGTCCTGTCACTTTATGCAGACTTCTAACATTTTGCCAATGTCAAGAGTGCAGATCAAAGATGTTCAGGGTGCTTTTATAGATTTGTGGGTGCTGACTGACTACCACTGTCTTTACTTATTTTATGTCACTATAATTACAAGCTGAAAAAAAGGACAGCCTTGCGTCTAAACAGATACTAAGAAGGACTTTCTACATAGGCACCTGAAAAAACCCACAACTTCCCTCCCCACCCCCTACACCAGAATTGTCACATTGCAACCTGCTGCTCCCCTGTTTGCAAATATTTCTGTTGCTGTGTCTGAAAAACAATGTAGTAGTGACAGGATTCCCTGTTGCCAGCTGTTGTATTATGCTATTAACAGCTTCTGCAAATTCTGGTATTTCATTTGCTTATGAGTACTCTCACTTTTATCTCTCAGAAGGTAGCAGTCCAAGCATAACTCCATACAGCCCAGTAGATGGTTCCCCTAAACACACTGCAGAAGGGTAATAACCAAATGAAGTAAACCCCACTGCAGACTAGAGTGTGGAGTCTAGTGCTTTTTTAGTAGCAGCAGAGTTACACAAATACTATTCTGTTGATGTCAGTGAGCTCAGAGGACGTAGCAACAGAATTGGGAATTTCAGCTTTAAAGACAGAGTTGGCTGTTTTACCTCTGCAGACATCACAGCAGAGATTTCTCTGGTACTTATCCATGGCAAATTAATTGCCATTGTGGCTCACCATTGGATTAGAAAAAGCAGCTGGCTTGAATAAGCAGATGGAATTTGTGATGTTGGGAAAAGTCCGAGTTCAGTATTTGTGTTTTTCATTTTCCTTCCAGTGGATGGTCAAACATTAAATATACTTCAACTTGCAGAAGTGTGTGTTTGTTCACCAATATGTTACACACAATATCTGAAGATGTATTACAAGTAGTTATGTTGACTTTCTCACAACAATGCAAAATTCAAAAAAGGACCAGGATGACCTCAAAAAAGACTTGCTTATGAGTGTTTTGAAACATCTTTATCACCCATCTTTTTGTATCTTTCTCATAAGGGCAGTAGTAATGTTAGCTACATATTTCCTATGGGCTTTATGGGCAACCATTTGTCTTAAACCTGCCTTCAAGAATGCAGGAAAGTTGTAAAATGACAGAGCTCCCTTCTGGTAGTTCTTGTGTCCATTGTGGTTCTTTTTTTAATTTTTTTTTTTCTAGGAAGAGAAATCAAATGTCATCAGACACATTTCATAACTAACAATTTTCAACATCACTTTTTTTTCGGTTTTTGGTTTCTGCTTCTAAAAGACCATAGAGTTAAGGTTCTTAGCTAGAGGGACAGAATTAAATGAAAATAAATTTGAAGCATCTTCCCTATTCATTAACACCTGCTGAATGACTTACGGGAGTAGTCGTATTTCTTCAGCAGCAAAATATACAGCTTCATTTAAAAATGGTAAGACAGCTGTTGTCTCTGGAGTGCACACGTGCAACAGGAATTACCTCTTTAACTCTGACATGGTTTCTAGAAGATGATTCCCTGGAAGGAATGTGTATTCCAAAGTAAAGGCTGGGCACTGTAAGAGTGCAAGGGGGACTCAAGGAGGATTTCCTCCCTGGGAAATGGCTGCAAATGGTGTCAGCACGTGCTCCAAAACTGTCAGTGGAACTAGAAAGCTGTTTGAAAAGGCAAGCGAAACAGGAAGGTAAAGGACTTATCAACAAGCCATTCTGGCCTCTTCTCAGCAGCTGTGCTTACCTGTGGCATGGGCCTTAGCATCAGCCCTTAGTAGTGCTAAAGAGCATGTGCTGTCACTCTGGTTTTCTGGATTTGAGGGTGTTCTCATGCTTTCTTGAACATTTCCAGTAAAATGAAAGCAATTACACTTTTTACATCACATGGTAAGCAACATGTTAAACCGCTCCATCATTAAAACTGTGAGATGCTTTAAAGTACGTATTATGAAGCCTAACAGGAGCCAATGGGCTGGCCAGACATACCCTCAGGGGACCTCTAAGGAAGTTTAACCAAATGTGCTTGTTCAGATGTATCTTTGTGCATGTTTTCTTCCTGTGTTAAACGATGATTAACAGTAATTTAAGGGATGCAATCTGTCACGTACAGTCATTGGAATAACTACTGCTTGTGAGTATGTGCTTAGATGTATCATTAAGACATCTCGATACCATGTAGCTGTGCTCAGCTTGTTTATTGGATTTGCCTATTTCAATGTAGCAGCACTATAAACTACTGTGAAAATTTATTCTTGATAATACCCATTTAACAGAACACGGTACTTTCAGTTCTGACAAAGAATAGTAGTATTTGTGAAGGATCACATATAAAGAGAAAGATTAATTTTTATTTTACTTAAAACATCCCAGCCTTCTTGTCATTGGGTTGTACGTAAAGTACATGTGTACAGGCAGATGAGTCCATGCTGAACACCAACAGCCTTGTGCTCTTATTCATTTTTTTTGACTTGTGAGGCATTAAAAAATTTCCAGGGTCTAAAAGACACTTCACCTACCTGAAGATTATTAGGCCTAACCAAAAGGGATGTATGTGGCAACAGGGTATTTGAGACTATAACAAGGATAGCTCCTGTCCCTGTTATTGAAAGGGTTAGTTAGGACTGCTTTTTGAACCAGGACTGTTCTCATATTTCCATTTGGTTCTCCTGATTGAAAGCATTTATATTGATCTGTATCTGACAAGCTTTTCATCATGGGTCAGGCTCACCACAGTGGGTCAGGCACATGTTACTTTTAGACCAAATCACTTTGGTACTCTCTACAATATCCTCAAAAGGCTATTGAAAGCTCTGATGCTGGATGCAGCTGCCCTTCTATTAAGCCGTGGCAGCTGTAAAGAGAGTATCACACTCCTGTATCCTGCTTGTTTCCACCAGCAGTCCAAAGCATTGACCGCTAGTGCTATACATCCATCCAGGAATCCTAGTGTACTTTGCAGGTGCCATGAAGGAAAGGGCTACCTACTCCAGTCCAAGGACCAGAAAAATAGCAAGGGGCAGAGCAGACCTTCAGCCACATTCTCTGGTATTTGGTAATTTGTTTCCATACACAGAACAAGTTTCCCTGATTCTAGGTGCATGAAATGAAGTGCAACACCTGTTTTGAAGTGGATCAACAAATTCATTGTAACCATAGACAGCAGGCGAAAAAGGTTACAGGCATCTTTAGTCAGAGTGAGAGCAGACAGTTTAAACCAATCAAGAATTCCAGTAATGCCTTGTATTTGCATTTCTTTTTCAAGTGGGCACCTTTGTGTGGCAGCAAGAAACTCAGTTTCAGAACCATCTTTATAATATCTGACAATGCATTTCAGATTCCACAATGCAGATACTTCACAGGGAAAAAAAAAAATTGGGTGGGGTTGCTTAAAATAAAAATTCATTTAGTGTAAAATGGATGACATTGGTTTTGAAGTTTGTTTTTTTTTTCCTTTTTTGTATCAAATGACTGAGTCATTGCTGGAACTTTTGAACTGTAGTGGTTTGTTTTGATTGCATTTGTAAGTATCTGATGAAAATGTGCAAATCAGCCACCCTAGATTTTAAATCTTCCTGTTGATTATGCAAAAATGGTATGTACCCAGAGTGCTGTGTATGTACACAATAAAACTGTGTTGGCGTACCTCTGAGAGGGGCAGCACAGAGATAATGGCTGAAGGGAAGTTATGAAGCACAGGTTAGGTACAGTGCGGGAAACAGAAGCAAAAAATTACTTTTCCTACCCTGGTTCACAACTTTT
>NW_009259307.1:1521948-1528145 GCF_000687185.1 Egretta garzetta
TGTAAGACGTAAACTTCCCAATGGCAGCAGCTATCCTGAGTATAATTTTAGCTGTGAAAATCATATGTTTAGTTACTATCTCTGCACAGGAGGTTAGTAGCCCTCCAGCCCTGTTGATACAAGTAGAAAAATAAAGTACGGGGGGTGGGGGAGGGGCAGGAGAATCCCCAAGTATGTGGAACTACTAAGAATTAAAAACCAGCTTCCTATATAGTGCCAAGTTACATTTCCTTTTTTTAAAGCAAGCAAACAAACCATCCAAGAGCAACTAGGTTTTAAGAATTTACTTTTCCATACTTTCTAATGCAATTTTATATTTTCCATGTACAGGACAATGAATATGACAAAAGAATACCAAAGTTATGCATAGATGCAAATACATTCAGTGAAAATATGCCTGTTTTGAACCAGGCTTTGATTCTCAGTAAGTAAATGGTACAGACATACTCATTTCTCTTACAGTAGCAGTATTTAATCTTCACCTCAGACAATTACCAATTAGATACAATAAACCAGATTTTTACCTTCAGGATAACGGCTTTGTTAGCTTAACTTTTTCCTTGAAGAGTGTGCATAAAGAGAATTCCTGGCTCCTTTCTTTGTCTGAAAAGGAAAAAAAAAAAACATATTTGTGGCATACAAACATCCAGGAATGTATCCAGACAGATCTAATAGATCCATGTTTGAGAAATTCCATGCATTTCAAAGACAATTTTCACCCAGCCTACAGAATTGCATAGAATTTAATTCAGTTCTGCAGAATTTCGCAAGTAGAAAGATCTGGAGATTTTTCCAATTTGTATGCATAATTTAAGGCTTTGGGGATATACAACATTCTGCCAAAATCTCTTTGGATTCATATGACTCAACATCAGCTGAAAAGCTTAACATGAATGTACGGACCACAATTTATTTAGCCCTAGGAGAAAGGAGAAGTTTTGAAACATAGATACAGAACTACTATTCATAATAAAGTACATCTTCTTACATCAGCTCTTGTAATTTGTTAAGTGACAGCTCATTCATCCTGCACCTGCCTGGGAAGTAGAGCTATATAGCTACAGAAAAACAGAATTAAATAGAAAAAGAAAGTTGTGGTGATATAAGAATAAATATCCAAGCACAATGTTTTCCTTAAGGATTAATGACCACCTGGTGGATGATAGACATTAATGACAGATAATTCCTGTCTGTCCATCTCTCATCTGTCTCTTTCATTTGCACCATAAGTGTGCACATCGGGTGCCTTCATGCACCTGCACCTAGTTCGTCATAAAACATGAAATCAGGCAGGAGCAATCTCCTGTAATTGGCTAGCTCTGAAGGTGCAGGCATGAGGGGAAGAGTATGACTTAGTAGTGGAAAGAGTTGGCTTGCTATTTGTCACTGTAGTCTTCACAGTTCCAGAGGAAAAACTGTAAAAGCGGAAGGAGAAGGGGAAACAAAGGTTTGGTGTACAACTGCCAGCCTTGCAGTAGGGCAGGAGAAAAGTCTAGGTGGGAAAACAAGGTAAGGAGGAAAAGAATCAAAACTATAATAAGTAGGAAGGAAGAGAGAAGGGAAGAGAGAAAATGCATCACTGCTGATGAAAGTCCTAGTGAACAGCATCAGAGAGGGTGGACAAACAGACAATGTCAAAGAAGTAACAGGAAGATCAGCAAGAAAACTATGCGGTACAAAAGGCAAAACAACTTACTAGCCTCTCAGCTGAGCAAGTAAAGCCAGAGCTGCAAGTCAACTGGAGAGATGAGACTAAAGATTTATGGGAGTAAGGCCATAAGAGAGTCATCAGCATGGAAGATGAAGAGAGAAAGAGAGAAGACTCCAATGATAAATAGAGATCCAGAAGACAATGTCTGAAAGGAAAGCTAACACAAAGAGAGCAAACAGGTAACTTATGGCAGTACGATGTCAGTGAAGTACAGCCAAATGCAGAAATGTCTTTCATGAAATGTAAAAGATTAAAATAGGGAAGAAGGAATACCAGGGAGAAGGAGGGGGAGAGGGAGAGGGAGAGGGAGAGGGAGAGGGAGAGGAGAAGGCTCCCCGCGTTCCCACTCTGCCATCGGGTTGCAAATCCTAACGTGGCCATTGAAAGTACTTAGCTGCTCCTAACACAGTGTAATGTGCTGATTAATCACTATAGTGAATTCTGCTCTAGGTAGAGCACAGCCCTTTGCTGTGGAGCGCAGCCCTGTGCTCCTCAGCTATTTGGGAACCAGAGGAGGAAGGAAGACCAGGGGATATGAGTTGTTTATGTTTTTAAAGACTTCAGGGGCAGTAGCCAACAAACAACCTATTTTATGAGGCTGGCACAGTGAGAGCACAACCGTTTTGAAGTCAGCAGCGGCATGGGACCAGCTATATAGAAGCAGAAATCAAGGAGTGAAACCAGAGGGCAGAAAAAGAGGTGAGAAGATCCCACTTGTGGAGAAGATCAGATAAAACATGAAAACTTCAGAAAGGGCAAAACTACTGCTGTTTTTCTCCTGGCTCAGTGGCTGGAGTGAATTACCCCTAGCTAAAAAGGGAAAGATGCCTAAAAAAACCCAGTGCAGTTCATTATTAACTTAATGCTTCAGGGATTAATTTCCCTTTGAATTCTGGAGTTCCTCATGGCAAAACTTCTGGTTTTGTTTAAATACCTATAACCCTATCACTGTGACCGTTAGACTGTTTCTTATATTGACTATCTACTCCACTGCTGCCTGGATTAGGCATTTGCCATGCTTTGAAAGCAATATGTCTGGACAAGCTATCAGAGCTTCTGTGCACATTAGCTGGGTAGCATGGAGGCTGAGTACCACATACAGATCTACAAATGTTGATATAGGTGTACCACAACAATTCCACTAAAAACTATGCAAAGTCACAGAGGCACAACTGAGAACAGGAGATGAGCGCAAAGGACAAGGGAGGGGATGACACTTCTCTGACAGGTTATTTGTATTTGCAGGGTATTTATTATCCTTCAGATAGGGGTGTAGATGTCATTTTCCTACCAGTAGTTTGCATGTATAATGCAATTCCTATTATTAACAAATAAAATGCTTTCACTAACAGTAAACTAAACCCAAATCTTCATACATCTCTCCCAGTCATACACCATTCATAGATGTACTGGTGCATGCGCTTGTCAACAGTCAGTCAATAACACTCTCCTATAACTACCACTTTATTGTATCAACTATTTGTTTGCATTTATCAGCTAGAAAAGAAAAGCAACATCAGACCCCTGGCTTCAGTTCTTTTTCATTCATGGGGTGCGAATATAACATGAAAACCAGGAAAATACATGACGCTGTCCACCGCCATATTCATCCTTTCTGTCTCTCTCCCTAAATGCACATTTTACAATTATATATTTGAAAAGCATCTAAATACAAATACATATGCCTGCAAACATACTTCTCTTAACCATACTAAAAGTTTTGTATGTGCTTACACTTATACCTTATTTATGTTGATAAGGAAATTAAAGTTTTACATTGTATTTTCTGAATTAAACTATTCCAATAAAATATTGCAGAATGGCACTGTCATTATTATTTTGAATTTTATTATGGTACTGGTAGCTGTAAAAACAGCTTAAAAAGCAGTATAGCAAATCAGGTATCCTTACAAATGCAATTCCAATGAAAATGGTAGAACAGAATACAGAAGATTTCTAGCTGTCACTGAAAATAAAACTTTATGATATATTTTAATTCAGTTCTGCAAGCATTCCCTGATACGTTGCCAAGTGGTCACTGAATTCAATAATCTAGACAGATTACTAGAGGACTTCTATTTTTAGGGGTCCATCTGGTATTGCGGCAATTGCAGCTGATCGGATTACTGCTATATCCTAGCTATGTAAAATGCATTGATGCTGCAAGAGAAACCGGCAGTACACCACTCTAGCTGCAATGTCAGGCTGATTGCTGGCAGTGTATATCTTAATTTATTTTCAAACATCACTACTTTATAATTTATTAATGAAAACTCATGTCATATTTAAATTTTATACTTTAACTTTTTGTATCATGTGTAATGGAAGGGAGACTGACAAATCCAGGGACTGTGAAAGAGGCTCCCCAATATCTTAAACAAAGCCACAGTATGAAGATTTGTTTAAAAACAAAAGAAAACAAAACAAAAAACCAAACACAAAACACCACACATGAAAACCAATAAAATATCTACTTTCTGGAGGGGGGTAAGAAGGAAGTGCTTTTCTCCTGCAAGTGCCAACAGCTACATCTAGTGTTTATAGACAGTACAGACAATTTCTCCTACTGCCAAGTCATATCTTATGAAAGCATTCTGTATTCTGCATTAAGGAGAAAAGTAGAAATATTCTCCAATGTAAAGCCATGTAATTAACAATTCTGATGCTTCACTGAAGTGCCTTCTTTTTTTTTTCACTTTATCTTGTGCAAATTAATTTATGGAGTTTGGGATTTCTTTGTCATTGTAGGTTTTGAATTGTGTATTTGTAAGTTTCATATACTAGATTTGTGTATTTTCCTTACTAATAGGCTAAATAAATATATAGATGAAATGAACTTGAAATTATAAATTCCAAATTCGAAGATTTACATTTTTTGGAGTGGGATTAAGCAAGTGCAAGTAATTTTCGACATGTTCATACCTGCATTTGGTAAAAAGGAAAACACCTAACTATATCATTGGTTCCAGACCTGGTTGATGTGCCATGGATTAACAAAATCTTCACTTTTCCATAAGACCAAGCATCATGCTTTTTAGACATTCCAGAAGCATTCACCTCAATCAAATAGAGGCGAACTTGATAAAATTCAAACAATGTCACATACTGATAATTTCAGACAATGCAACAAATATTCCATCACAAACCCCCCAGCCTTTTATGAAGAACAGAATAGTGTTTGCAAGAATAATAAACAGTGTATGGTACTCATTCATGTCCCCTTATTATTTGGAATAAAAGAGTCTGGAAATAAAATAATCAATTCACAGATCAAGAGTATTTGTTTTTCAATAGCTTTATACTTACTGAAATGTGAAACACCTAGAAAAATTAATTAAAAATCACCTAATCGTCCTCATAATTAAACACAAATGACTCCACAAAGTGGAATGTTTTGCTGTAAATTACAAAAGTAGCAGAACCTTCACAATTCAATTGGACTTCTTGAAGTCTGACATAGCCTTTCAAGAAGCTTATAAGAAATTTGTCAGTAGCTTACCAGCCAAGTTCTGTCATAAGTTAAGAGTATGGTAAGTGGTGGTGGAGGAAAAGTAGATAAAACCAAGCAGTAGGAAGTCCAAACTTTCTGCTCATTCATCAATTCACATTCATCAGCTATCTGAAAACTCAAATGGCATTTTTTTATGACCCACAAGCATTTAATGTGGATAAGAAGGAAGGCATAGTGAATTTAATTGCAGGTGCAGGTTATTATTGCTAGAGTCATAAAAATGCATATCAGACAATACTAATTAACTGCAACTGTTCAGGAAATCTAGATTAGTATCACAGTGAACAATTTAATGAAAGACTGTACATAGTATGATCAAAGAACCTATAAGATCTATTTTCTGCCCTTCTTTATTAAGACAAATCCAGAAACATCCTGATCCATTATGTGTAAAGAATAGCATAGAAAACAATATTAAATATGGTGATGATCACCTTATCTAGCCATGATAAATTGCTGCCACTTTTACAGTATCTGAATCATTTCAAGCCATTTGTTTAGCTTTTCTATACTTGGTCCAGCTGAATGAAGGAGGTATTTCAATAGATTGCAAACCAAGACATTGAAAAATTAAAGGCCAGATTTTCAAAGACCCTTTTGATGTACATTATTCTGATGATTTTAACAAAAAGAAGAATATGATAAATGCAGAAAGCAATTGAAAACATTCTGCACAGGTCACCTCCAGAATGGAGTTGGAAAACCAGCTTAATTTCAAAAACCTTTTTGTCTTTATGCTAGGTAAACACACAGGGCTGCTCAGCTGTATCACCTTGCCATAGCACCTTCTGTTATGGTATCTATTAACAATGTACCTTTATTTGCCCAAATCTGCTGAATAATAACCTCATAAACACGTCTGCTCAGAACCTCCTGTGTATCACGCAAGAGACAGAAAGACAGTCTGCGGGTAGAGTGAGTGTCTCTTTCAAGTGCAAGTTTTTGTGTAAGCACCCATACACATTTGATGCAGGT
>NW_009259307.1:1528177-1532043 GCF_000687185.1 Egretta garzetta
GGGGGGGGTGTCGGGGGAAGGGGGAAACTGCATTTTCCATAATAAACTGAACAGGTTTAGCACGGAAAACAGTGCCCAGATAAGATCTTTGCCTGTTTGCTACTGAATTTCTGCTGTAACACATTTCCTTGTCCTTGTTCTCAACTTACTCACAAGGTGGCACCAGAGCTCAAATTTCTGGAAATATCATTCTGAAACTATGGATGCCTTTTTCTAGCCCACTGCAAATTTATTATTCATTTTGTCAGGGCAAAGCCAAAAGGACCAGAAGAGCATTCACGAAGAGAAACAGGAGAACCTGTCTGACTGGTACAGAAGATGGCTGATGCGAAAGTAGTAATAAGGTAAATGTGACAAATGTAGCATTTCCAATGTATTTTGTCAAACAGTAGTGAAAGAATTAGTGCTCTTTCAAGGAATGGTTTTCTGATACTTTCTAACTGATTAAAAAGACACCATCCTTTAAGGAAGTTTTTCCTGTCTTGCATCTCTGAAAATGAAGGGTGATTCTTACATTCACAGGTTTTCTTTGAAGCTGTGTCTTCATGGTACTCTCTTGCTTATAGGCTACCATTCCTCAGAAGTCTTACCTGAATACAAAAAAACCCACCCTACTTCAATTCTAATACATCTTTCCAAAAAAAGCACATATGACAGGCCGCTTTGCTATTATCCCCTGATCACTCTTGATTAAAGGCTTCTTTATTTTTGTAGGCTGTTATGAGCGACTTTCCCCACCTCACAAGAGTAATTATAAAGTTCATACATTATCTTTCACTAAAACAGTGGTGAAAATCTCAGCACACTGACTATGCCCGAGCAAGCCTTCCTGCAGACAGCCTGAGTGAGCAGTGAGAGGTTCTTTACAGTCTATTTTTGGTGTACTGGACTTTTTGTTTGCTTTTGAGATAAGTTTAGAAAGACTTGAAATTACCTTTTTATTTTCCCGCTCTTATTTTTCCCGGTACTGGTGCTTAATTTCTAATATTGATTAGGAAAACAGTTGCAGAAAATGTGCAAACATCCCTTCTTGGCAGAAATATGTGGACTCATCGCATGCTTGAAGCTCAGCACAGAGAGAAGCATGCTATTGAATGGATTCCCTAGGGTCTTACATTTCAAACTCATTTGCAGTGATTTTATGTGACATTTTGTCCTTTATTAGGCAGAAAAATAAAAGCAAATATCAAAATGACCTTTGTTTCTTTGTCTTCTGTTGTAACCCAGCTTCTCTTAACAATATTCTGACTAGACTCACTTATACTTAGAGCTTCACTTATATTGCTCTGTTGATACTGTTATTAATTTACACAGAAAACACTGTCTTATTTGTACTGGTCCATTGAGTTGTCTCTCCCCCCGCTTCCTTGATTGTGCAGCATAGCTCTTTAGGACAGGGACTGCCCTTTCTTAATGCCAGGAAACAACTTTGCCACTTAGGTGGTGTTTTAACTGAAAACCATATTTTTTTTTAGTTTAGAAATATCCTCCCCTTCCACTCAGACCTTCCGGGAGCCTTCTGGCAGTGCAATGGATGGTGCAATCACTCTGCTCCATAATTATTAACCTAAGCCTTATTTTTTGCAATACTTGGAAAAGTTTCTGGACAATAATATTTGGCTGCAAATTTTCCATGGAAATAAGGAGTCTTATAAATATAACATTGAAGACACTTGTGAAATGGCCATATGAGAAGAACTTTTTTTAAAAATACTTCTGTTTTTTTTAAATGCATGTGGAAGCAGTACCCTCACTGTACAGAAATGTGCGCCTCTCAGACAGAAGGGAAAGCCTAGGGGATGTAGCTGGCTTGCAGCGGTAGTAAACCTGTGACTCCTCATAGAAACACTGCTACACAGACCTCTACTAATCCTTCCTCTTCAAAACAAGCAGTATTGGCATTTGCAGAAATAGACACAGTACAATCAAAAGGCAGCTACTCTTGCCTCTAGCAAGGATACACATAAAATTATAGTGAAATATCTTAAAATTAGGAGAGCTGTTCAGAAAGCAGCGATGTACTGTAATCATTTTGTTCTGTTGCACAGTTCTGTGAAACTTGTAATCAGATAACGACCATTTTTCTATTAATAACATGTTTAACCTCATGCCACATCCTCCTTTATTCTAAATGAAAATTCTAGGTGCTCACTTGTTCACATCTTGAAGTTGAATAGTAAGGCTGGGCTCTAGCAAAGAACACGGGCCTGCTGAGTCCCTCTTGAACTCAGCTAAAAAGAAAGAGACCACTTCAAATAAATTTAAATTTTTGATCATTTCTTCAGCTTTAAGTGGAAGTAATTTTTAAAAACCTGCTATAGCTTTTTTGATGGATTTTTTTCACCTTTTGGCTTCTCTGTTGAACATACCTCTTGAAAAACAACTCTTTCCTATGCTGATGAAATCATATTCTTTCCTTTTCAATCACCTCTCAATTTCACAATGACTGAAATGTTGAAACAAGAGTTTCATGATTAGGCCTAATAATCTACTGGCTACAAGTTAATTAGTTATGACCCATCCACTGAGTACAGGTTTGTTCTGTTGTTGTTTTTTTTATTTCTCTAAGGGCATCAACACAGGTAGTATCCCAAAATCCATTCATTGAAGTTTCTTCATTTTTAGTAGGTTGTTACCCTTGCCAAAGAGGTCAGCAAAGCATTTATACCTTATATACATATACATATATATATGCATATCATCAGAACAGATATTATCACAAGTTCAAAAGGAAACGACAGCTGCGACTAATCATTCCCTTTATGCATTATATTTAGTAAGGAAGGAAGCAAGGGGGTTTTGGTAAAGAATCAAGATACCGTCTTCTTTTCATATTCAGTAAGGTTAGACTTCTCTTCTAATCAACTTTTACTGTCACAATCAACCTTTCCAACTCATCATTATATGGACTAAAGGGTTGGGGAGTTGCATTCTCCTGACATCTGCCTCTTGAGAAAATGTATCTTTTGCTAGTGCGACACTCAAAACATGCAAGATGGTTTCACTGCTTTCTCTGAAGCTTGTCATTTGATCAAACAGATTCCTCAACACATGATCTCTGTGCATATGTCTGCTTTTTTGGTTTTGTGTTTTAATTGACAACTATCATGTATATGTCCCATAAATATGTGTCTTCCACTTATCCTGTTAGGACAATAACGATTACCAACAAAGTAAACTATGGTAGGGTCGGAACTATGGATCCTGGAAAATAATTGGGGTAGATCAAATCTTGGCCCTGTGGAAGGCAGAGGAATTTTCTCTCCAACTCTAGCAATGTCAATGTTTCTTCTAGAGTGAGATTCTCCTTTTCCAGACACCTAGTTCTGTTAACCTAAACCATACCTATATGGAGCAAAGAGGGTCTTCAATGTTTAATACAAATTAGCCAAGATGACCTTTGATTTCCCAACAGTTTAGTACGCTGTTGTTCAAATGAGTAATTTGAGGCCACCATAACAAAGACCAGGAGTGTTTGCATGTAACAAAGAACCAACAAATAATGCTTAATTCCACCAGTGCACCTGAGGGCTATAGCTGATTTGTACAGCAGCTGGAACAATCAGGACAGTAATGCCAAGCACGAACTCTATCCAAAATAGAGGTAGTGATAGGATTTTTTTCACTTTGGAGATAATATAAAAATTTATGCAATTCATCAGGAAAAGATAAAAGTCCTACATGGGCTATGAAAAATTTTTCAATTCTTTTTTCTTTTTCTTTTGTTTTCCTATGTACAAAACATAGGTTTATTTACACTGGAATTTAAATGAAAAACCATAAGACAGAGATATTTTTAGCTTTTTTATATTGTTTGTCGTGGTTTAACCCGGCTGGCAACTAAGCACCACGCAGCCACTCGCTCA
>NW_009259307.1:1532438-1549881 GCF_000687185.1 Egretta garzetta
TCCCCCGGGCCCCGCGACCGACTAACCCCCCCCCCCCGAGCATGACATTATATGGTATGGAATAGCTCTTTGGTCAGTTTGGGTTAGCTGTCCCGGCTGTGCTCCCTCCCAGCTTGTTATGCACCTGGCTGAGCAGGAGAAGCTCAAAAAGACCTTGAGTAGTCTGAGCACTACTTGGCAACAGCTGAAAACATCAGGGTGTTATCAACATTCTTCTGGTACTAAATCCAAAACACAGCACTATGCTAGCTACTATGAAGAAAATTAACTCTATCCCAGCTGAAACCAGGAGATTTTTTTTAATAAGTTATCTTTAGTTATTTTTCTTACATCTGGCTTACATAAAACCTAGCAGAAGTAAAAAGGAAAGGTATAGGCTCAGCTATACTGTGTGATATTGCTACATTCTTTTTTGATTATTTAAGTTATTTACTGATTTTTCTCTCATGCATTGTACATACACAACTTGAAATTAAATGCAAAAAAGCAACAAAAACCACACAAGGTTCCACATGGGTTAGTTTTATTTTTAAAAGTTTATTTGCTTTGCATAGATGAAAACTTTACTTTTTTCATGATTAATCAGGTGAATAGAAACTTGGGAGTCTTCTTTGACTTCAGATAAATAATGGCAAAAAGAGACATTAATGCCATTCAGAATAAAGATACTAAAAAATACATTTCAGGTAACAGGTTTTCGACACAACACATATGGACTAAGTACCATTCCAGAGAAACCTCATTGTGTAACGCCTGTATTTTATATAGATAGCTGAGGCAAGTATGAAGACCTTCAGCAACAGGGCTTGAGTGCATTGCAGGAACATGAAATTTAGTTATCACTGCCACATAAAGCCACCAGGATGTTTTCATAATCCCCTTTGAGTTCATCCTGTCAATTTAAGTACAAAAAACCACAACTGTTAGGACAATGGTCTCAAGTGAAATACATTTTAGTAAGCATTCAATATACATGTACCAAATGTCAATCCTTCAGCTATGTAAATTAATCACTTGATAACACGTATGTGTTAGTCACAGACTGGACTTGAACTGCATACCCTCACTGAAGTTATTCATTCGACCTAGAAATAAACACACGCATTTCCATAGTAGAACAGAGGTAGACAAGGCCAATAAAAATCCTGGTCTTATGACATAAATAAAGAAGAGGAGCACAGATTTCTATCCACCCAGGAGATTAAGCTTTTCTTCCATAGATAAAGTGAAAGTGTCCTCTTTGATCAGTGATGTCCAATGTTCATTAATATTAAAACACTATACACATTGTATCTAGGACAGCTCAAACAGAGGCTAAGAGTACAGTGATACTCAATTTATCATAGGATCACTTATTCAGCTTGGAAAAAATTGATAATATGCATTAAGCATGCACTGCAATTATTACATGTTATGTTTTCTCAAATTTGAATCTACTTTACAGAGACATTTGAATTGCTTAGTGTAGCCAAGCTATGCCTCAAGCCATTTGGATGCAATCATCACTTTGGAACATGATGAGGAAATGTAATTACATATCAAATTATAGATCATACACACTCATGATGGAAGAATAAAAGTGAAAATTGGCACCTAACTGAAAAAGTAGCAGACATCAATAAAAATCAAAAAAGCATTTTGATACATGCAGGGAATATGTTTCTACTCCAGTCAAGACTTTTTTTTTTTTTTTTTTGTACTGTTTTCTACTAGCCTCCACAAAGCTGCTTAGCAAGTTTAGCTTTCTTCAAGTCCCTCACCAGTTTAAATTTTCTGGAAAATACATTAGGTGGTCTGAGCCCTTTAAGAAGATATTTTTATTTAAGTCACCTGGAAAGCAGGTAAAATAATTTTAAGTTAACAAGGTATTTACAGGAGTACCTCAGATGTTAAAAAACAATAGCCAGTTGCATCAAGTATCTCCCATAAAACCGTTACTGCAATCATCTCCGCTCTCCGGCCAATGTACCTTACGTCTGCCCAAGCACAGGAACTTGGGGATACTATACTCTCCATTCAACTCTTGGCTTCTACTGTAAGATGATATCCTGAAACATGTACCATTACTAACAAATTGCTATAGCTTTCGTGGCAAAACCATTGCCCCAGAAAATGACTTAGTTCTACCAGCATGTGGATCATTGGGAACATGAGTTACTCAGCTACAATAGGTTACTCAGGAGGAACTGGTGACTGAAGAGCAGAAGAGTTAACAAAGCTTTGCTGAACTTCCAAAATCATTTGGTTGTTTTGCATTTCATACATGACCTGAAAGAAAACCTACCATAATGGCTTGGCGGAGAGAGATGCCATAGAGACTCTTGTAATAGCCTTTGATCTCATTCATATCCACTTCGTGGCGCGAAACCATGATTCTGATGAGCTCTTTGTGCCGTGTCCCAAAGCCCTGTTAAAAGGAAAAAAGAAAAAAGAGAAAAAAAAAAGAAAAAAAAAAAAGAAAAAAAGAAAAAAAGAAGTTACTTCTGTCATTGAAACATCTTAAATCAAGGTTCTGTGGGTTAATCCATCAAACCTCTTTGTGGATGTAGAGGCCACATCCTATTCCTTTAACACCTCTCATGAGGGGGTCTTCTCATATTCCCCTTCTGTTCCCTATGAGCACAATTCACTTCTGACAGGCTACCTCTACCTGTGGATTGTCTTTTTACACATTTCTTTTAGCTGTTCCCTAAAAAGAGGCATGTCCTTCACTTTGCTTGCTAGACACCAGAGACAACCTAGACTTCACTGCCTTTTTTATTATTTTTTAAGAGTGCAATGAACTGTATTTTCATAACAATTCACTCAATTTTTCACATACTACTCCTAACCAAGTCACAGGAGTTATGAAAATAGGTGCATACTAGACAGTTTCAGGATATCCAGCTGCCTCACTCAACTCAGGTTCCAAATTTGCCACAAGGACCATGGACATCTTGTCAAAGATTAGGCTTCTGCAAGGTTCTTGTCCAGATCTGTAATTGCTTCCCTATTTACTTTTCACTAATATTTTTGTGGCTTCATAAATAAGAAAAGTTCCAATTAGCTTTCTGTCACTGTCTAGAGTAAAAGATATATGTGTGGATGGACAGATGCCTTCCTGAACACACTATAGCAAAGAGACAGCTCCTCCTATGGAAAGACACCCAGAGTTTTCAAAGGAAAGAACAGAAGAAGAGAGAGAAGTACACTGAATTTCCTTCTGTGGTCACTTTTTATAACAGAAAGGGCTTAGAGAAGTCTAGCTAGCTTGTTATTTTTCAGCTTACAAAGCGCCCCATGTTTACAAAGAGAAGTTCTTTCTTTAGGTTACCTTCATTGCCAGGTGGAGTTTTTCAGCAAAGAAAGCTGGCTTGCTTGTGGCACACTTTACTGTAGTGAAACAATGAGATAAGGTCACATCTGTTATACACGTAACAAAGTAACAAAAGGCAAAAGTTTGTAAAGAAAACACTTTAAAAGGAGTCTCAGCATTCGTACCAGCATATCCTACTTATCTACTTCTTTGTTACCTGTCTTCAAAATACGGGAGAAGCAGCAGTTCCTTTCCTCTGTCCATTCAGAAAGCAATTCAGTCAGGGGAGAATAGTTACAAGACAGTAAACCTAGTTTACTACTACAAAATTATGATAGAAGTTGCAGTTCCCAAGAAGAAAAATGTGAAAGCATTTGTGTCTTCTACAGCAGAGCTGGAGGTTATGATCTGGTATTTTGTAAACCAAGTTATACTAAGTACTTGCCCTCCACTTCTGATATTAAGAGGGGTCTGATGGGATCATTCTTTTATCCAAAGTATGTTTGACTGTGATACAAATGCTGAGAACACGATGGGTGGCTGGCTTCTGATTCCACCGCTGGTCCACCGACAAGAGTGATTTAAGTGAGTGACTGCCTCACCTTATTTTTCATGAGGAACAGTAATGTTAAGGGTCTTAATATATGCTGAGATATAGATAGATAGATAGATAGATAGATAGATAGATAGATAGATAGATAGATGAGCTGCTATGACAGCTCTTTTTTGGCATATTGACTTCCTGTAAAGATCTTCCTATGTTGATGACCTTTCTATGCATCAGGAGGGGTATTTCTACTCATTCGTCAACTTTAACTGACTTTAAATAACTCAATTAAATCATTGTGTTTGGACTAGATTTTCCAAAGTATTATTTAGCAAGTTTCTCAATGAAGCAGGGTAAGCCCAGAATGGCTTCCTGTCAGAGAAAGTGTGACAGAAATAAGAAGTAGGTTTTCATATGGTCAATATATATACTAGGTTATAATCTGCAGAACTACTTACCAAGGGCAGTCAGGCACTTTTCAATATCGCCCTTCAGCTCCAAATCCAGTACCTTGTTCATGTCATGCTTGCTGTATTTGGTGTACTTCTGAAAGACTAAATAAGGGAAGAAAACTCAGTGAATAGTGATGAAAACACAGTATTCACCCTGCATTGCCTCTGCCTTATTCTTCCCTCCCTGCTGCAGCAGTGCACACAGATGACTGATTGTAAGCCATCTTTCATATTTTCTTCAGCCAACACAGTGTAAAGAGCAGTGTTACTTTGTGGACTGGTGGAGTCAGCATAAGGAATGGGACTTTGTTAGGATGCCTGGGTTTGTGTTCCCACTGGTAGGGATAAAGGTGGTCCAATGACTCCACTGGGGACTGATATTAGGTGATATCCCTCTACCCAGGGTAAACTGGATGAAGAGCAAGAGCATGTTGGGGAGCATTCAGAACCCCTGCCACACTGATCCCTTGGTCTTGTGATCACTAGCCATGTGAGACTTCATGGTAATAGCTTTATTGACAACCTAAATGGCATTGCTCTTCATTAATATGAAAAGAACAGCCAAGCTGCCAACTACGTCCTTAGTCAGCAAGCACGTGTCCAGTTACAAAGAACTTTGTAGCAGTCAGAGTCACTTCTTGATAATCTATATCTTCTTTGATTTCATGAGCAGGCCATGTTCAAAATAAAATTGCTGTGAAGCATGAAGTTTCATCAAACCTACCCCTTCGGAGATGTGGGTGGCTTCTTGCAGTAAGAACAGTAACAAACACATTAATATCTGTTCCTTTCCTTTTCTCCCCTGCTTCATACAAGGCCTGTCATAAAGAAAAGAAACTAGTAAAGTTAACATCAGTATAGTAAAACCCAAACAGAAATACTGTACTTCTGAGGCCAGCAGCCAAAGGTAGGCTATTGCTTGTCAGCAGTGAACTCTAGCCCTTGACACTATCCATAACAAAACTCCACACAAACTCAAACTAACTTTAGCTCTATCAAGTAATACATTATACTTATGTCATAATGGTACCTAGAGAGCATTTTGCAGCTACATAACATATTTTCAGACTTTTTACAATCATCATCTAGCTCTCCTCTGTGTGTGTGTATATATATATATATATATATATATATATATGTAACAGACTGCAGAGTTCTCACTGGTCAAGGTATGGTAGCTGGTTCTTCACATACTTGAGCACACCATGTCCATCACTTCAAGAACTGTATTATGAATAGAAGGAAGATGGTGACTAATTTCTCCAGTTGTTGAACTCTACTTCAAATGGTCTGCATGCTTTATACAAACTAGAAGAGGTCTTGCAGAAATATTTCTGAAGCTATTAGGAGGAAGACTTAATTTCCTTCAGATAGTGAAGCTTACATGAACTTTGTAAAACAGTCTCCCCTCAGAAAAGATTGTTACATAACATATAAATCTCCGTTAGGTCTGCAGTACACAAGATTCAGGTAGAACATTTGCAAGCCAGAGTTTTTAATCTCAAGTAAGTCAGATGAAGAAGTTCTGCAAAGTGCCAGTTATGATCTTACCCTGGCATCGTTGTCAGCAAGCTCGTCATTCACATAAGAAACTTCACATCGGTCAGCCTACATAGATCAATAAATAGAATTTCACAATCATTCAGTTCACCAAAACTCAGTATTTTAGAGTCCTTCCCCACCGTTCTTACGTAACTTAATACACAATTGCGGATAGATAGTTATGTCAATCATTCTGTGAATAAAGCTGTTGTATTTGTTCATCAGTCAGAGCTCACATTTCTAAGGCCATCAGGAGCTTATTTCTGAAGTCCTACATTAAAATCTACAGAAAGCATTGTTTCTGAACATGAAGTTACAGGCCTGGAATCTGTGATTTGGTCCCTGATGACCATTCAATAGACTCCTTTCAAGTTGGTTTGAAACCAAAAACTGAAAATCAAAATGATGCACATGGACGTATCAAAAAATAATCCCACATACATGTGCAAGCTTCATATACATGTACTCAACAATCATGGAATCAAATATTCATGTACTCAACAATCATGGAATCAAATATTCATGTATTTTAAAGGAGTCTTTTTATTGGGCAGCTCCAGTGTTTAAACTCATCTGCTTTCGAATATAAATTCACAAAACACTGTCCACTTGTTAGCTCCCTGCTCCTGTCTTATTACCTAACTACTAGAAACATGTCGTAACAGCAAGCCAAAAGATTTATTTCTCTAACTATAAGCATCTCTTCTTTTTCTATTTCTAGTCAACTGACATGGCATTATTTCTATTGTTTTTTCAAGTGCTTACAGTTACCACAAAAAAAAGTCTTAAAAGCGTAACTGATAAATGAAAATAAACATCATGGTTTTTTAAAATGTATTTGAGATAAAATCTCATTATAGCTTCTTTAAGAACAATTTCATATGTTCTAAGATATGTAAATAAAAAATAATGGAAGGAAATAAATAGAACCTAAATCTTTATTTATTTTATATCTTTCTCTAAAATAGTCTTGACAACATTAATTTTTTATTACAGGTAATGTCACTCAAAATGTTTAAGCACAGCATACCTTGGCTAGAGCAACCAAAGCCTTCTGAAAGTCTCCAGATGTGTCAGAGATAATGTCTTGTATCAGATCTCTCTTCAGCACTGAAATCAAAAGAGAAAGGACTTGTAGTTTGTTTTCAAGTTATCAAGTACGTTGACTGGATGACCTGTAAAGATCCCTTCCAACCTAAACCATTCCATGATTCTATGATTTTTTTTCAGCCTTTTCTTAATTTCCCACTTAAATATGCCCACTAGAATTGCAGTTTTCTTACTTCCTCTCATTTAGCTTCAAGACAAGGGGTGTATTTGTAACATGTCCTCTAATCCCTGAGACATGCTGTGAAATTGGAGGCTAAACCCAAAAGCTGAAAAAGTCCTCTCTAAGGTCTTGTGGGTGGCATTGTCTTAGGCCTTTGCTTGTGAAGTACAAAAAACAGCCTGAAACTTTTTCTGAGCCATGTCTTTCATTCTTATTTCTGGTTGTTCTTATCAGCACTGAGCTCAACCACAAAACTCCTCCAAAAAATCAAACTATTAATTTGGGCTCCTAACTGAGACTATTTGAATGGAAATCTCTTGGAAAAGTTGTCCCATAATATCAGAAAACATGACTAAATTAGATAATGCTGATAGACTGCAGTGAACTTCACATATATCGGAGATACCACATTACAGTTTAGTTACCTTTTCAAAGATTGTCCCCCTTTAGTTCACTGGTTGCTCCTACTGCTAATTTTATCAGTGTTGATAAGTAAATAAGTTTTTTTCAAGCCTAGTGAGATATTAAGAGGTCATCCAAGGCTTAGTTACAAGAGAAGAAAGGCATCTGGGTTTTGCTTGCATTCTAGAAAGCATCTAAATGCATGGCCCATTCCATGAGACATCTGCAGTTCTGGCAGTGAGGATATGCCTTTGCCTTTTGTACTGGGATCTATGTAGGCCAGATAAAGTCAGTATGACCTCCCTCCCCTGCAACTCTTTCAATTTTATGTGAAGCTTCACTTGCCTCCCACAAGGTCCTCTCAGCTTTTCATATTGAGAAGAAGGGCTCTGACATTAATGTATCTTCTATATAGTTATACCATTAATACTTTCTTGCTCTGAATTACCTTCTTTGTAGTATCTGCTGGCTTCTTTGATCTCTTTGTTGTTTCTTGAGGCCATAATCTCGATTAAGGTATCTTCATCAGTTCCAAGCCCCTGATAAAAATGGTTGAATTTTTAGAAATGTTATTTGATACGATAAACTTAAAATTTAGAAGACCAGAAATAAGATGAAAATCATGGACTTGGCTTTGAAGGCCTCATGTGGAACAGGAAAGAAAATTTATGAACATTGTGCTTCCATACAATATTGTTATTTCAGCTGTTTTGGAATTTTTTTTTATCACATCTAATATCACTGGTCCCTAGAAGAAACGTTAAAGAGACCAAGCAGGGTACATAAATTTAGGAATGTAAAATTTTGGTAGAAAAATATCCCCTTCCCTTTTTGTTTTCTGTTATATAAACATGTATGTAAACACTGTGGCTTTCTACCACTACATCAGCAACCAGTTTTCAGAAGGCAGAAGGAGTTCATTCTCAGAGAAGAATACTGATTGCAACCAGTCTCCTCCAACCCTGAAATTCAGCGGAGATTGCTGGGTTCTCAGAACCCAGATTACCAGTACGGATTTATTTTACAAAATAGAGTTAAAATGAAGATAATATACAAGCTTTTAAATCCAAGCGCAGTGTCACTTCCAGGCCCTGGTAATTATTTATGCTTTTTAGGAAAGTTTTTCTCGGAAGCTTTTGCCGTACCTTCATAGAGGCTCTTAATTCTTCAGCATCAAACTGAGCTGGAGTTTTGAGCAGAGCCACAACAACATCTTCCAGGTGGCTTTTCAGAACTTTTTTCAAGGCTTCTTCCAGAGTCTGTGACAGGAAGAATAAGAAACACACTAAGCTAGTGAATGGTATAAAAGCTGCTGTTCAACTACAGTCCAAAAATTAAGTCTGATCTCTGATGAATCTTAGTCTATATAATTTCTTTAGCTACTAGAAATAATCATGAATCCCTGCTTGAAATTTTTAATTTTTCACCTTCATGTTAATCAAAGTGGCAGGGTTTTTCAGTAAGTATTCAGGAGTGCTTTCACACATTGTAGTTCAGCCATATTCACCCATTTACAGCATCAGAACACTCAAAACAGGCTGCTTGGTTTTTAAGAGAAGGCAATACTATATTGCTGTTAAGATTATGACTGGGTTGCTTATCTAGATAACATTTAAATTTATCCATTTATTGCATAAAGGATACAGAATTCACAGTGGAAACTCGGTGGACATACTCTAATATTGCCCTACACAAAACTGCAAGTTCTGAAATTAAGATTTGAGCTGTATTCTAATTTGACCTAATTTAAGTTTAAAAAAAAAAATCTGGACATGCTCATTACTCTATTTTGTTACACTGAAAGTTACAGCCCTGTTTTCCACTGAGTATGTGTCAAGGGTGTGGCTGTAAGAGCGAGGTCAACCTTCTTTGTCAGGATACCTAAGCAATAGAGGTAATTTCAGAAGCAAGACCTATGTCCATATTTAGTTCTGTTCTGCTTTTCATGGTGTGCCAGGAACCAGGGTATCTAATAATCTAACAGCATTAATCTCCCTGTGTCTTTGAAGTTATATTTTAAGTCCTTAAAAAATGTAATTGCAAGGCTGAAGCTTCCTCTGAGGGATAAGAGGTCTGTGAAAACCACAAGTGAAGCTTCCTGAACAGAAACAGGAAATATAGGCTAAAATGAGATATTAGAGTTATTTTCTAAGGCGGCCTTTAAAAGTTACACTTAGAGTTACAAGGCAAAAAGATCAAAGGAATTACTTTCCAAGGAGCAAACACTCAGTAACACTCGTATGCCAGCTGTGCAACTGTATTTTCAGTTTAGAGTTACAGGTTCAACTGGAGAAAATTCGTTATACAGAAACATAAAAGCAATTAAAATATTTTCCAGGAACATGAAGTAATTTCCAAACTCCTCAGTTCCAGGGCCTAGCAGTTTTTCCACTCAGAGGTAGAAGAACGCTGCCCCCCGTACACCCATCCTCATACCAGTGGAATCCATACTTGTGGAACAGCATTATGGTCCTATTTAGTATTCTATCTGGACTTAAATTTTCAGAGAGATGCCTCCAAATTCCCTTCTCCATCTCTCTCTTTCTCTCAGCAAACTGTCTCCCAGGTGTCAGTGAACTCTCTGCATTCCTAGCAATTTAGTGATTTAAAGGATCTTGAGGGCATTCAAAAAGCTGGAAAGTCGGAATTTCAGAATTTTTCTTTTTATTTCAAAATAGTGGCCACCATACCTAAAGGCTCAGCACTGGCAATATAGTTGCAGTGTGTTATCATTCTGTCATGGTTTTCACAAACTACAGAGGCAGAAGACTAACTTTTTGTTTTATGAAGCTAAAGTTATATGTAGCATCTGAACCAGGAGCAACATTGATACACGGTGTGTAAATTTAAGCTTGGCTTGAATATACTTTACCTTTCCTTTAGCCTGCTGATAGGCAGCTTTGATCTGCTGACGCTGAGCATTTGTTCTTTTAGTCAAGATGTCAATGATGGTGGCTTCATCCACACCTATGAGACACAGAAAAAGAACATGTCTAATATGTTGGAAATATTATAGCAGTCTCTAGTACGTTATTTAGCCAAATAATAATTTTTACATCTTATTATTTGCTTTATGTCATATTTTGATTTCTTGACACACTGAAGTTTAACCAAAGAAAGAACTGTAATAATCTACTGACTTACAATTAGTGATGTAGTGAAGAAACCCAATAACACATAAACCTATGTTTATACAATTTCATACAGCAAATCTTAAAGTGTTCTGAGTGCAGAATTTACGCTACAGAATAACTAAAAAAAAAAAAAAATAATTAGACAGCATACTCGTTTAATCTCCATAAGTTAAATTGAAAAAGGTTTCAAAGTACAAGCAAAGTGCCAAATGTGAATTTCATTAAAAGAGAGAAGTGCAGTAGAAGCATACGCTACCTTATCAGCATATTCACTGCCTCTTGCAGGGATTTTACAGAAATCAAATAAAAAAGTATTAGCATGGTATGTTATAATATTTTTTGATTCTCTAGAAATTAAATTTGTACAACCCTTTCTTCAACATATTCAAGAACTTTAATATATTACTAAGGTCTGAAATTATAATGCAACCTCATGACACCAAAGAGTTGAGATTCTTTACCAAGTGGCATAGTTTAATGTACTGCCAAGCTTTTAAAAGCAGAGACACCTCTCCTGCTTGCCATTGCCTCTTGCTCTGATATTTTATTCAGTGCTATTCTCAAAATTTCCTAAGGGAGAGCAGGTTGAATATTTACTCCTCTTACCTTTTACAGTAATAGCTTTGTCCAAAGCGACAACATCAGCTGATGGATCAAAGGTAGGGTATGAGTGTACTCCAGGGCCACCTTTTGAACTTTTCTGTAGAGGGGGGGGAAAAAAAACAATAAAAATTGCTCATTCTAAAGAATATTTTTACACAGAAGCAGTTTTAGATGCCTAAATAAACCATCTATTTGGGATTGCTTATTACAGGACTATCAAACAACATACAGAGCCTTGTAACTACAGAGAGTTAAACAGACTCAGAAATTGATATGCATTGAATCTATTCCTTTCACACCTCTTACATTAAACAGGAAGTACTTCATATATTGTTTTAGGCACCCGAAGACCTATTTCCCAGATTAAGTTGGATTCCACAGGAAAACCCTTCTTAACTGTCATGTTAGGCAATTATATCTAAATTTTAAAGGCTCTAAACCCACAATTAAATCCTACAGGCACTGCCAGTAAAGTGCTACTAATTTCCTTGTTCATTTTATGCAAATTGACTGTGCATCACATTAAGTGACTTCTCAGCTGACTCATATCTAAGGCTACAAGCACTTCTTGCATGCAAGGTTTTGGAGAAGAGTTCAAGTCTAATCCTATGAGGAAGTGGAGAACTGTTACCCAGCTTCTTTGAAACTTCAGACATAAGCCGCACTTTCTTCACAGGCATTATCTACTGGCTGCCTTTGGTGAATCCACTCCTAGATGGGCACTCCCTAGTCAGTATCTAAAGTGCTCAGGAATAAATAGGGATGACAAATTCTACTATGTGACAGATCACATGGATTGCCCTAAATCAGCAACATGACAAATCAGGTTACTGGTATGGCCTATAACCCAATAGCACTACCTAACCAATGCCATACTTGGTACCGTCTTTTACAGAAGCTATAAAATGCCCCAAGATTCTTGGATGAATTATTTATTAAAAATTCCCCTTGGCATGATATATGGTGAGATTTTTTATTAAAAAAAAACCCAGTAGTTTAGCTAAACTTTTTCACAATCACCTATACTCCTTGTCCTGTTTCAACAAATCGTTATTTTAATTTTTTTTAAATCCTTTGCTGTTAAAGTTAAATAGCATAAGACAAATGGCAAGGTCTTATGGGCGCGTTTTACCTACAACATTCTGTACTGAATTTTGTACACTTCTAACATCTGATAATTAAATACTCAACTCCCTACATAATTATATCACTAGGACTTGTATGAGAGCAGAGGGACTGCATACTTAAAGCAGTGTCTTGTACTTTTGAAAAAAACATTCTGACTTGTGTGATAAGCCAACAGAGGAAAGGGACTGGTTTGTTGCTTGTTTCCTAGGCATGCCAGGCTGGTCTTTGTATACTGGTTTCCATGACAATCTTATCTACTGTCAATAAAATCTGTAGTCAACACAACCAGAACAACTCAGGACCTTGGGTGTGCAAGGGGGATGGGGTGGTGGAGCCTAAGGGTTATGCACGAAATGTCATGGAGTCAAAACTGCAGAATCCACAAAGGTCTAGAGCAGAAGACCTTATTTACTGAAATTTCCCCTCTTACGTTCAATTTTTTTCAAGATGAAAGTTCCTTCAGTATTTCCTGTGACTTCACAGCGTGCCGCTTTACCTTTGCTGACAGTCATTTCAGTATCTTAATCTATTTAATTATCACAAAGACTCTTCACATCATCCTAGTGCAATAACTCTTGACTTCTCACCACCATACACCTCCCTTCTAATCCATATCAGTACTGATTGTCTGAGATATTTTATTGCATACTGTAACTCTTTCCAGTGTAAGCACGACATATGATACAAAGTAGTACACATACCAGTGACTTTACTTCCTCCCTTACGTTCCTGGGCTCCAGCTCATGGCTTTGTGTACCTCAGCCTAGAAGTCCCTGTTTTTCTCATGTACGTCACCTGAACATGTTGGTACACATCCATACACCTCTGCATCAGATTACTACTTCAAAGAGGAAAACTTGAGTGAATCAGTGATTTGCCACTGGGAATTACAATTTCATTACAGTAACTAGTTCTTCCTAGAAATTGATAACTAGACTGATATGCGCAAATAAGAGTAATTCTTCATCTGATAGCAGAATTACTAGGTTATTTAATCATATTAGATTATATGCTGCAATAAAATTGGGTTCCAGTTCTAATCAGATGGAGTTTTTCCATTGGTTTTCCTCCCTTTGAGTACATGAAAGATGCTTGGTTGTCTATGCCTTTAAATCACTTCTAAAAATACTTGAAAATAAGCATGATACTCTCAAAAGGTGATAATACTTACAATAATCCTGCTCCTGATTTTCCATGAACCATGCTTGTTTCAGAAATTCTGATACCATAGACATGTTGGCTGAATTTCTGGGAAGAGATACATCAAATTACAAACCATTTTTCATCATTTTAAGCACCAGTGCAACTCAACATTTCCCACTCTCAAAATCCTTTCTCTTGAACTATGACATGCAGGAGTTAGTTTCCCAAGCAGTAATTGGCCTGTGCTACTAGAAGCAGGTAATTTTTGGCAGGTGACACAGTGCTCTGCAACTGCTTGCTCACCCCTACACCCTTAGCTACTTGCAGAAGTTTTAGATTAGAAATAGAACAGCAAACTAGCTAGACTATTTGCTATACAGGCTATACCTAAGCATTAGCATTGACTTACAAAAGGAAGTTACCAGAAACAAATTAAAGTCTGTCTTTCCCCATTAGTTAAGGTATCAGCTATGCCCATCTAGTTTACGGAATATTTGATTCCATTCAAATTCAGTGATAAACAACTATTTTTGTCTCATCATTTACTGAGGTTGGGGCTCGTGTGTTATGTTAAGACAAAAGATATTCCCTTGTTAAATGTATTCTCATGTAATTTCTTTGACTAGCCCCTTTCTTAGACAAGAAAACTGGACAGTTTCACCTACACTGTTCCTTAGTTTTTACATATTTCCTCCAACTTTTATGAAAGAACAGAGCATTACCCATTCAAGAAGGGGATATAAGTCATTTTTGCTTTTTAACACTCAAAATGAAAACCAGTCCAGCTTTTCCATAAGATACCATGCAGAATGGGAAAAAAGACCAATTATGATGTGATTTGACATTGAGCACCGAAAAATAATGAACAGGTTGCTTCATTACAACATTGGTGTGAGGAGTATTCTGTTTGCTAATAGAAACAGTGATGGAACAAAGATCAGAAATTAATGTTTTATTAAATAAAGTATTTTTGGTCTGCTCAGAATAGATTTTTTTTTTCCCCAAACGCACTTCTGTAGCAAACTCTTGGCTTTAAAGCATATACATAAACAATAAACTGAAGATAATGTTGTTGGGTAAATTGGAGCCTTTGAACGTAGTGTGAAGAGACAAGATGCTAGTCATGGTCTTGGGGTGCAGTTCATATAATGTAGATCATATACACAAGTATAAAAAATTATCTCACTTATGCTGCAAACACTCTTGCCCTACTTACGGACTGTGTCCCATAAGAAGGGCAAAAAGCAGTCATGTGAAGTGACAAACACCAAGGACTAAGCAGTGCAGCTGCAGCCCAGCTGCTTTGTTACCTCATCCCAAAATCGTAAAACTAACTTCCATGTTCAGCTGTCAACAAAGCAGCAACTCCCTCCCACGGCCTTCCTCCAGCCCTCCTGCCCAGTTCCACCCTTCCCTCCCCTCTCCGAGGCAGGAGCCACCTACACTTCCTCTTCCTCAGAAAACTCTTGCTTTTGTGCCCTTCCCTCAGCCCTGAGGGTACAAAATTCAGCTATGCCTGTGCTGCTAGAAAAGCCTGAAAGTGACTCCAAATCTGTATTTGTGTGTTACTTAGAGTAGGTCTCATCTGGGTAAATAATGGTCAGAATATTGTGGAAGTTTATGCTTGTGTCGTTCACTGAGGATCAGAAAAGCATACTTTGCTATTAAGAACAGTATTTTATCAAGCTGTTACAGTGACTCCTGTACCCTTCTTGTATTGACAGAAGTATATGAGGCTACAGGAAGTGATATAGGATCTAAAGTTCTTCTGCATTTTATAACAGCGCACATAAAGGCCATATGCAGCAGGATTAAAACATTACTTCTTCCTATCCCTGCCCCCAGCCATCACACCCAGCTCTAGAGGTTTTGCTGCTTTTGCAATGACTGGAGCAGAAGGCTGCTAGACTACACTAAATTTGGTTTATTAAGCCTTGTAACCTTCATGTCTATCTTAATTTATATTACAGATACAGTAAAATAATTCTGTGCCTTAAAAACGAAGTCTTTTGTTTTCCTCCTTTTTAAAAAAAGACACTGTGGCCATCTATTTCCATCTAGTAAAAAACATAATTTTAATAGAAGTCAAAGTAGGCAATGGCTTTTCAGAAGAGCTAAAGACCTTATTCTGCTTGAATTTGCTCAGAAAGTTAAGAAACCATCTTACACATAAAACTGCTTGCCTGCTTTATAAGAAATTAAGGCTAATAAGAAAAAAGAATGAAACCTAGGAAGGCAGCCAGCCCCCTGACAGAGTAGAGGTCTTTCCCAATGCTTTGACTCATGCCACTCTAAAATAAAAAAAGATCATGTAAACAATACCTAGATCCAGAAGGGACAAATTCAGTCAAAATATTATTTTTATTTTAGTATGAAAAGGACTGGAAGAACTGATGGCTTTCTGCCATATATTTTCCTTTACTTTAGAGCTCAGGACAAAGTCTATGAACAGGGAGATGAAAAAATATATATAACTACAGAATGGTGCAAACAGAACGAGCCATAGAAAAGTGTGACACTTCTTTCTGGATACTCCATACCAAATACCTATTTGAGAGTTATTCTGTTTAATAAAATATTGTCCAGGTCATGTGTCCCACTTCCCAAACTGGAATATGTAGATGGCTCATTTAAAAGGAAAGAGGATCAAGAACGTAAAATTTTGCAGTTTGAAAAATTGTGATATTCATGCTTTTATCATTCCCAGTCAGAATGATCAACATTGCAACTAGAATGAAAAATTTTACAGTGGGAAATTCCACTGGATATGAATGAAAACATCACAGAGAAAAACAATCTCATCTTTGGAAAACTCAGTAGAAAGTTTTAGCAGAACAAACCCCAGATCATGGACCCTTTATTTATGTGGCTTTGCCTAAGTTCTCAGTCACAAAACCAGTTTTGCTCTTATGTTTCTAAAAGATTGGTTTGCCTCATTTTCATCACTTTCATAAGCAAAGACGCCTCTGCAGTTCCAAAGGAGCAAACTGTTGCTGAAGTAACAACAGCTGTTTCTTTTTTTTATGTTTCCATACAAGGCACATTAGTTTTCCAGCAACTCCAGTTTTACTGCAGATTTCTACAAAGGTAAAGAGAAAACATGGGAAACAGTCCACTCCAAATAAGTTTACTTTTAATCTTTTTTTTTTTTTCAATTCCTTACATGCATTAAATGAAAACAGTGATTTTCCAAGCCCTTCCGTGTACATGAAAACTTTCAAAACTGAAAGAATTTCTCCTGTCTGAACCCATTATTTTCTGTGCCAGCAAATCCAACCAACAGTAAATTGTCACTTGACAAATTTAGTGCACAGTTCTTAAAGTTTCTCAGGTCTACAGGGAGCAGGAAAGAACTACAAAAACCTACCTTCTTCCTCACAAATACCACTTTTCCGGGCAGCACAGGCAGGAGTAAGAGAGCAGAGGGCTCGTGATGCTTTTATAGCACCACAGGGGACCCCACCTAGCAACCAGCGTGTTTGCACAGCCCCAGCAACTGGCTGCTCTTTGCAACAGCTAAATCTGGGTACTGTCCAAAACACAGAACCACACAAAAAAAGTCATTGCAAAACTATGTGCTGGAGAAAGCAGGAGTGGATTTCAGGAGGGGAAAGACAACGAATGAGCATTCCTTGGTAGGTCTCCTCCCCTGCCATAGCCACATCCCTCATTGTAGTAAAATGCCATAAGCCTTTCAGGATCGTAAGATTAAAAATTTAAAAAACTAAACCTGAGTTACTGTCTTCACATTTGACATGTCTGATGCTCTGTCAAAGTGGATATATTAAGATATATCTTTGCTCAGTGGAACTTTGAGAGAAAAAAGAGTGGAGAAGGGTCAATGCGGCTTCCGCGCTTCACTGAGCTTGGTAGCTATTAGCTGTGCTTCTCCTGTACATGAGCCTGTGGCAGAAATGGTCCAGGAAT
>NW_009259307.1:1549962-1563320 GCF_000687185.1 Egretta garzetta
ACTGGCACCTACATAATTAGAAAGAGGTTGAAACATTCAGATTAAACTCCGAAGTTCAAAGTGAGAGTGGTTTGCACAAGATGAGAGATTTCACCAGCTTGCTAGAAGAAATATTCTGCAAGCACTTCCTCACCAAGCTGGCCAAATACTTTTTCAGGAGCACGTCCAGCACAGCACCACGTGGCATATCACTAACATCTCAGATTGGCTCAGAATGTGATGAAGAAATACCACTTCCTGAACCAGAAGCATTTGCAACTAGCAGATTGACATCCCAGCAGGCTGTCGTCCTACTTTCTGCTGACCTGGACTTGCTGCAACAGAGTGCTACTTCCAGAATGAGGAAGTATGGCTGATCTACCTCTCATGAACATACATGAAATGCAGTCTGCCCTTGAAGCACAAGTGTAGCAATTAATAAAGTGAGGAGGAAGGGGAACAGACTGCTGGGTAGCACTAGAGGGAACAGTCACAAGTCCCTCAAATGCAACACATCATTGCATACACAATCCAGCATAGCTTACTTCTTCTTCTGTTTAAAATAGTTCTGCAGAAACGTTTGGGGCCATAAACATGTCCCCCCAACAGGGTTTGTTTGCGGGTGCTGGGGGTCAGCTCCGGATCAGCACAGCCAAGGGAGTCCCCATCCCACTGGGCCAAGGGAAGAGCCCCCAGTAGTGCTGTGGGAGGTGGTGGCCAGGCCACCCCAGCTCTGGGACCTGCCAACAGCTGCAGCCCCAGTGCTTGGTCCCCACCTGAGCCAGGCTGAGACTCACTGTGGGACCTGGTCTGGGCTCAGTCTGTGGGCTGATGTCCTGTCCTGTCCCATCCCCACCTCCATTCCCCGGGAGGTGTTGGATGCCTGGGGATGGGGCTGCCCCGGTGCCCCCCTGGCTGTCCTGCTCCTGGCAGGGGTGGTGGGACAGGTTGGGCTATCAGGCCCTGCCTTGCCAACACTTACGGGGATACACATACCCCACCCCAGCCCTGGCCCCCCGGGGGGCCCCCAGGTCCTCCAACTCTGACAGCAATTTTCCCCTGCACATTGTTCTTTCCTATTTTCCTGCACATTTCACATGTTATTTCACAAAGGTATTTCAGATCTTTTCAGCAAGCTGAGTAATTGAAGGGGCTGACAGAGATATTGTGAGAAAGCTGTCAGTTCGTATTTGTTTTGTTTATTTAACTATGATGCACAAAGTTCAGATTACTGATGCTCTCCTGACCTTCTCCATGTCAGTACAATATTATCGGTCTTATTTCACTGGTGTCAGATGTTGTCCAAAACCTCTGCTTACACTCTTTTTCTGGGACTGTTTCCTTTGTCTATGAATAAGCATGACTAATTACAATCCATTTATACTGAAAAGCTGGAAATCTGTCTGTATCATCTAGCTGAGTCTTTTGAAGTTCTGAAGTAACCTAGAAAGCTGGGTTACACGGGCTCAGAGCTCCTTTATAAGTCTTTTGGCATTTTCTCAGTAAAGAAAATAACACAGCAGCATCTACTGCATGTTTACAAGGGTAGGAATCAGTGTGCTACAAGTATTTAGTAATACACTCTTCCACATCAACTCTTTTCTAATATGCTTTCTCAGTAATTGGGCTATTATTCCATCTTCATCATAGTAGTTTTTCACTTTTTTTTTTTTAAATTATATTGTCTTTCAGGTCTGTGTTTCTACTTTCAGAGTGTTCTCATGAAGGCATTGTGATACAACTCATAGCAGGAGCTGTTTGCCTTTGGTTTTCCTCCTTAATGGGTGGGGAGATGTTGACTCACCAGCTTCCTGAAGCTGGAGTGAGTCACCATCTGAGCTAGAGAGCTTTATTGTACAAAACGCTTACACTTTAAAAATGCAATTCAATCGGAGTGACTTTTAGTGTTTATTGTTACGTTTTTAAGTATAACTCCATCATTTGTTTCATAAGGTTGTAACAGATTGTATATTGTTTATTTTTGACCTGGTATTGTTTATTCAGAAGTGGCAAAGCATGCAGCTATTGCCATAATATAAATGAGATTAAAAGAAAGTTTTTTCTTCACTTTTATAGTCAATGTGACAGCTCTCAGATACTGCTAGTATCACTACTTTGAAACAAAAGGGAACATAATATGGAATACAGTTACTGTTGAGAGAAAGAGAAACGTTCAGTAAAAAATAGTCACTTTTGGTAAACTGCCAGATTTGGCCTTTCCAAATATTTCTCTCCAGGATGGTGGTAACAGCTCAAGAGAGCGGATGGAATTTCCCCACTCAATTCATCCTACACAAGATGGTAGCAAAATGAGTCAGGAATTATGTTAGAAGTTGGGAAAAGATCAGCAGCCCTTACTTCTACTTCAGAGGCTGATGCCTCCCCTGCTGTAGCTCTGTGTTTGTTCTACCTGGAGTGCCTTAAAGAAGACTAAAGTTTGGGGGTATTTGAGAGAGGACCATTCTACCCACACTCAGCCAAAGAACCACATTTTACAAGTGACCTTCAGATTACCTATGAAATCAACATTAAGTGGAAATCGGTGCTAACAAATTGCATTTTTATGAAATAGCATTATCCTGCAGGAGCTCCTGAGTGTACTAAGTCAGACAATAAGTCATAAACCAGATCTCTCCCTATTGCCCACCAGGACAGACATCCATTTTGAGACAGCTGATAACAAGCCAGAGCCACATGGAATCTTCCTCTTTCATCTTTTGCACCTTGTTACTTCATTTATCTTCAGTAGCTTTTATCCACATCCTACAAAACTGAGAAGAAGCACATTTCCCTAGACAGCCAGGACCTGCAGGATAACCATCTGTACTCAGATTTCAGGTAATAGAAACAGTGATATAGGTGGTACAGATCTAAGAGCATGTAATGCCACCACTGTATGAGTTACAGTGGTCCTACTGAAAGCAGTAATACTTCCAACAAAACATTCCAGAGCAAATCCAGTTCTTCCACTAACACATATTTACCAATTCCTGTGCAAATTCCTCTTTTAGGAAGCATATCTCAGTTACATTATTCAGAAAAATATCTTTTCTGCATACTGAAGTATAGTGCCTCCTCAGACCTACATCTCTTCCTTCGACATTACAATGGTTTATATTTTGATTTCAGTGAAAACAACTATACTATCTATTCATTTGCACCTAATCTGCATTATTCTAGATAGGTCCATCTAGAGTTGGGTTGTGATCTTGGATATCCCCATGATCCTATACCATGGGCTGGATGGCAGAGAGCTTCAAATCTAGATACACAACTTTTTTTTAGTTTCATGCTTAAAGAAAAAAAAATGGAGAAGAAATATTCGTAAGACATTTAAGCAAAACTCTGCAATATCTCCTATGGTTTCTCTGTTAAAGGATTTATTTTCATTAATGTGTTATTTGCCATTCAGACCATGTTTCAGCTGCAGACCTCTTTGCAAACTTGCAAATAGGGAAAAGATTGGACAATATGCATTTGTGTCTTGATACTGATTTAAAATTATTCATAAATATTTTGAGGTATTTTTTAACTGGGGTTAATTCTATTTGGTTTTGTGCTGCACAAAATATTAATCGTTCGCCTCTCTCTTTCTTCATGTATTAGGCAATATTTTCTCAATGTCTTATGAAATACTAAATTGGCATTGAATCTCTGGCAACAGGAGCTCCATGCTTTAATCAAACATGTACCTGTTTCTATAATTAGCTCTGATTCTTACTGCTGACTTAGTTGCATTAAATACCTTTCTGTAGCTCCAGACACTTCTAGCAGTGTAAAGGGATTTTCTGAGTCTCATGGTAAACCAAAGCTTGGCTATCCAGAATACACAAAATGTTTGTGAACTGCCTCCTAAATAAAAAAAAAAAAAAAAAAAAAAAGAAAAAGACTAGAAAGTGTACTACAAAATACTAAAAATAGTACCAGAAACTAACAGAATAGCTGTGCATGAAGTCATGTCAAGATGCCATCATTTTAGGAAAATTCAGCTTAAAAGAGCTCAAGTTTTGTCACTCATTTTAATGGATCCAGGAATTCATTTTAGGGATGCAGATTGAGAAACGCTTCCAGAAGCTTTTTCAACTTGTCAGACTGCCTTCCAGGCATAATCCCTTACTCCTCTATGGTTGTGTGCCTAAGTAATTAATATGAGGAGAATCTGGACCTTCTAGGAAGCCTCCAGGAAAAAAGCTTTGGAAACTCTGATTACACAAATCCTCCTCCAAATTGCAGTAGTACAAAATGATGATGAAGTTGAGACAAAAATAGTAGATCACTGGGGAAGGTATAACTCAGTGCACATGCAGTGGGAAGTACTAAGGGACAAGACAAAGAAGAAGGAATGCATAAGCTTTTTACTGTCTTATACAGTCCATAATGTTAATCAGAGTGTATATAATAACAGAAGTGGCATTCAAGAGGAGGGAACACAAATGACAGCGCTTTATTTTAAAAACTTGAACAATATATGACTGCTGTGGAAAGCTCAGTGTCCTTAATGGAGAAAAGTCTTGTGAAAGCAAACCAAAAAAAAAAAAAAAAAAAAAAAAAAGAAACCAAACCCAAAACAAAACAGGAGAGCAGATGGCATGTCACAACTGATCCTAGGAGGAGTGGAACTGGGCAGTGACTTCCAGCAAGACCAAGAAGCAGGATGAGCAGTTCTCTGTATCTCAAAGGAGACTGAACCCTGCTGCAAAATTACATTGTTGTAACTTCAAACAAATAAGAGATGACACTACCTAGCAAAAAGTTATTGAGCAGATGAACCACCTGAGGTGTTGCAATATACAGGCAAAATTTAGTTATCTGGGATTAAAGCTTATTTGGCATTCTGAAATTGTTTTGATTCTCCAAAGTAGCTTTACATCTACTGCCATTTCTGGGTTCTCTTTTTCCTTTAAAGAAAATGAATGTATTAAACATTTCCAAATATCTCCTTAGCAAACTGTGCTGCTTTGGCAGTTTCCGTATGTTGAAATGAATACCAGTGAGCGGACCTATTGACAATAAACATCCAGATTAAAACAACAAAGCATATCTTACTCCCTGTCTACAATAAGGTCTGAATATCATACTATGAAGCTTCAGAATCACTGCAGTCAAGCTGAGACCTGTTTGGAGTGGCATAGCCCTGGCTTGGCTCCCACTACCACACAGAAACAGGAATGGCATAATAAATGAGTAATAATAAATTATTGTCTATATTCAGGGTGTGATAAGAACAGTCACCAAAACCTGAGGAAACTAGACATTCCATTTTCTCTTATAATACCTGACCCTAACTATTCCCATTATTAATGGGCAATTGTTGTGGTTAGGAAAAGTTGTCCAAGACAGCTTGTGTGATATTATTTCACTGAGTAGCTTACCTGCCAAAATTAGGAGTGAAATTTCTGTGCAGAACAGACAGAACTAATTCACAATTAGTGACTGCAAAACTCATTTGCTTCTATGGAACATTAGAATAGTTTCACCCCAGACAAAATGAAGTTCTTCCTGTCCTTTTCTGTCAAGCCTTCACAAAAAAAGGTACAGGTAGAGAAAAGTCTAAACTGCAGTACTCCATCTGAAGATGTACCTTTTTCTGGCTTCCTCCACTTTATGTGTTCTCTCCTCAATCTTATATTTAGCTCATTGTTCACGTTCAGCAAAATAATTAGCATCCAGGAGATTTGTTACAGACTTCTGTATTCAGGTGTTGAACAGCAAATGCTTGTTATGTTTCCAGCTAAAACCCCAGAAAACTCCTGGGTTTTTGTTTCAGTTTTACTCTAGACTGGGTTGCTTCCAGGCTGACGCTGCTTGGGAAGAAATACCACATAGAGTACAATGGATGACGTCGCGCAGGTCATAGTTATTCGTGAGAACTTTTAAAGGGTTTGGGCTTGATTCTGTTTCAGTGAGAAAAAACTTCAAGGCGTGTTTGTATTTGTTGTAATTTGTCCCCTTATAGAACCGCCTAAAGGTACATAACTCAGAGCTTGATTTGCATCTGAGATTCCTCAAAGGGGAGAGGTGCAGATGTGACATTTCATATGTGGCCCATTTCTATACTACAATAAATTATTTATCCCTAGATCTGCTACAAGGCTTTGAAGAGAATCAAAGTGATTGACAATATACAAAGAAGACCATGAGATTCCTTGCCTTAGAAATTTACTTTTATTGATAATAAAACAACAGAGGCAAGAATGGAATAGTCAGTCCCAAAGTGATGGTGGTTTAAGAAAAAGGCATATAGTGTAATTGATTACTAAAGGGATTTTTTGAAGGGTGTTTTAAGTAAAAGTGTAAAGATTTGTCTTGTAATGATTCTTCCTAACATGATTATCAAGAACACCAACCAGAACAAAAGTACAGAAATAAGTGATCTTAATGTATCTGTGACACAACCAATCTATTTTCTGGTATCTGTTTAATAGCTAGCACAGTCAGGTTCTAGTTCAGGACTGGGGCTACTACTCAACCCTTGAAATATTATATAAAGTAAGAAACATTACAGTGAATATTAAAAAATGGAAATAGGAACCTGAAGTACCAAAGCTAAATATAACTTGCAGTCAAGTCTTCTTCTGTTTTCCCAGTTTCCTTTTCTTTTATCTGTAGCTGTAGTGCTAATTCTGTGTCATACATAATTTTATTGCTATAAAAAAGAAATCTGGGAACATGATATATCAAAAAATATTTTTATTTTTATAAGATCATAATTATTCAAAATCAAACACCCTCTATTGTTCAGCTGATTGCTTTTCTCTTGTTTTTTTTTCTCTGTTTCCATTCTTTCTTGTTTTCCCCCCTGTAGCAAGAGGGAAAGGAGGGCAGAAAAAATACAAAAGAGCACCTTTATATTTTCTTTTTTGTAAAAATAAAAATCACAAAAAAGTTCTTTTTATATAAGGAAAGTGTTCTTTCAGAGAAACCTTTTACCTAAGTCCCATATCAGGCTATATTCTTCACATCCCAGTGAAGTTATAACATATTCAAAATAGAACACTAGAGAAACTAGTCATACAAATTAATTAGTTGTGCATTATTTGGAAGAAGATTCCCAATGAAGCTGCCTCCTATAAACCCACAGTGAAACTGTTGAGTTAGTGATACCAAAAGCCTTCCTTTTGGACTACAATCTAAAGGCAAGCCCCTGTTTTTAATCCTTTTTGACATAAGGGTGGTGTGCAGAACAATAGCAGTGAAGTAGAAATCCTGAGCCACTGGCCTCACCTGCCTAAGCTGGATCACACCTGCCTGCGAACACTTTGTTCTGTATTTGCTTTTGCAACTGCTGAGTAGTACTTGCTTCTCCCAGTTCCTGCTGCTGTATTGTTCATATTAATATAGGAATATATCACAAGTTATGTACCTGGAGTTATTCCAAGACAACAGCGTATTTGACCTACAGTTCAAAACAACCTGCCTGTCTCATTAGCTGAGACCAGCCTCTGAGTAATGGTATTGGCAATGATAAACGTGTTTTATTACCTTTAATTAGCAGAGAAGAGAGACAGCAATACACTTCCATGAAGCAATCCTCCAAAGCAGGGAAAACTTTGCTCTAATGTAGTAACAGTTTCATCTGGAAGCATTTAATAACTCTGTTTATGTGGAATTAGGGCTGAAATTGCATAAAAAACCCCTCATATCTTTACCAGTTTCACCACTACTGGAAATGTAGCAAGAGTATCATATTTCACATTCTTTCAGCTGAAACAAGGAAGTGTGGACATTTGTAAAATATTCTAGTGAAACCTTTCTAATCTTGTGAGTATTTCTGTGTTCAGGTATATAACATCTGCCTGTATTTTTTTCAGTTACAGTTAAGTCTTCTATAGCTTTGAGTTTCGTTTAATAAGTTTTGGTCTCCTGGCATGACATTGCTAGTCACAGGAAACAGTGAAGAGAAACCTGATCTGTATCTCCCATTTTACTTTCTGAAGGTATCTTGTTGCCTAGTGAAGCTCTTGCATTTTTACAGATTAAATATTTATGTACACAGTGTGGGAGGCTGTCAGAAAATACCAGAAGCTAACTCTCACCTCTGTGGAAACACTGGCCCTGAGAAAGAGACTGATTACAATGGATGAAGGTAACTTTTTAGGACATAAAGTTTATTTAGTAAAAAAAAAAAAAATTGTTCATGTATGTTACATTATGGCACACAGTTGTTGCGAGTGGAAGGGTAGACCCAGGTGGCTATTATATTAAACAGCTGAGTGAAAAGTGTTAAGAGGATAACCATCTATTTTTAAGCTGTCACTGAAAGTCAAGGAAACAAAGAACTCACTGATATGAAAGACATACTGAAAGAGCTAAGTTTTTTATGTGGCAAAAAGATCCACAAGTGAATGACGATAGTTTTGAATACAGATAATTATTTTTCAAAAGCTGTCTTGCTAACCTAGGAAAACATACATTCATATGCTAGTGACTAGTTAGAAAGTTGTGTAGGTGTCTTCAGAAATGTTTGGAAAAGTACGTTAAATTAAGGTCTTCTAAGTAAAGTCAGTCCAAGATTTGCAAATATATTGTGAATTTTTAGAAAAAGAGGGTTGAGTTTCCACAGCTCAGCAAGTCATTTAGTATTATTTCAGCCATGGCAAGTGACCGTGTGTGCTCATGTTTATGTACTGTGTCTCCCTTTAGGCACGTCATTTCATGAAATGCAGTGTTAGAAAATGAACACGATTGTACAAGGGAACAATCAAAGGGCTAATAAAAGTGGCTTCTGGTGAAAGACTTAAAAGTGGGTTTGGTGGTCTAAGAATGTAAGAATCTTTAAGTTCTTTCTCAGAAGAACAAGCTCAGAAGTCTTCAGAAGTCTTCAGTTTGGTTGTACTAGACGCAATGAACTTAAATTTAAGGGGAAGGAGTTTCAGTTATGCTTTAAGCAAAAAACATGCTAACTAAAAGGACATTTAACAAGATATTAGATAAGTGATAAAAATTGGGTTAAGTAAGTAGTCCTAATTTCTTTTCTATAATGTATTTTATTTAGGAATATTTTTTGAAAGCTTAGACCTTTGCTCAAATTCTCCTATCCATGCTGCAAATTTCTTCCCTGAAATCTTAATTCCTATTTGCTGAAAAAAAAAGTCATTTGCAAGGCAAGTTACTTTACCAGAGGATTCTGCCTCAAAGAAGAGAACATAGTGCCACAACAAAAGGATATATTGCCAGATTTTGTGGTTTACCTGCTAAATTTTCCACAGAGATAATATGCATCCTAACTGTGACATCTGTAAATAGTCATTAAATTGCACCTGTACTCTTAAAACAATTTTTCTTATATGGAATATCTCTTACAACGTACTAATGTGAGTGTTCAAACTTCTTTTTTTGATACACAACCTGAGATAGACGTATTTGAGGGCTAGCAGGCAACCAAGACTGACCCTCAAAAATTAAAATGTTCAGCATCTACAGTCATTTGTAGTTTGAGACTTTTACTGCAGATGCATTTAGTGTTTTAGATAAGTGAAAACAGAAGTCCAGATTCTGTAAGTGCTTTTCAAGGGTGTGTAATTAAAGAATAAATGAACAGTTATGCAAAGCCTATAATAAAAGCAGGACAGTTTGCCTTGCCCCTACTTAGGGAGCAGGCTGCTGAAAAGCTCTGTGAGGGAAAGGTGTGGAACATTTGTGGCTTTTTCTATGCAGCTTACAGATCTTGTCCATAAATCATGAGGGAACAGTCTGCTCTTACGTAATATTAATGAACGTATTTGAACCCTTCCCACGCATATTAGTAAAAGTAATTTTTTCTCAGATGTCAAATATACTTCTTAAGCATTATGCTTAAAATTTAAATGCATTACTAAAGAATAAAATTAAAGGAAGATTGCCATGGCTGATTTAGAGGTGACTGGTACTCCTTCAGTGGGCCGCTGTGATGTGTTTGTATTCTGAGGCAGCTGACTAATGAAGGAGCAAAGATTGGGATTTCTGTGAAATTTCAAGTCTAACCAATATGAATGGAATAGCAATGTCTATAAATAAACATACAAAGGCACATAATTTTCCAGGGAAAGTTAAATCTAGATTCTTGTCTTTGCTCTAGTGTCTCTGAGGTTTATAGTAGGAAATATGTACCTTTACTCTGATTTTCAAGAGGAAAATAGTGATAACATCAACAAAATTCAGCACAAAAAATCCTTGCTGTCTGTGATAACAAGATGTAATGTTAACTGTTGACATCAAAGTTTTGTTCCAAATCATCAACTTGTTAGTTGATAACTTCTCTACGTGTTCTTCCTCATGCCAATGTACTATATTAGGATAATTGAGGATATTTAATGTTAAAAGGAGAAGTCAACTGATGGGCTGTATAACCTTCTCTTACACTAGAAGTTAAGAATAACAAGTTAGACAACACTGCTGATTGTCAACCCTGTTAGGCAATGTCATTGGGCAAGGCTGTTGCTTATGGCAAAGTAACTTGAGAACATGAGCGAAAAAAATGTGGTTTGACCAGGATGAATAAGAAGAAAAAAGTTTGCATAATACATTTTCATCTGGGAAAAAGTCTGAGTTGTAGTTTGTGACAATGTAAACAAACCTCTACCTGTAAAATACTGTCAAGAGTTCATTGCTAATACTTTCAGGGAATGGGATGGAGTTACATCCTTCTCACAGGATGAATCTTCATATTAACAATTATATTGCTATAAATGCAGGTTTAAATATCATAGAACAAGCTGATATCAACGTGATGCAGTGCTCAGTGAGAAAGAAGCACCAGACTACTAAGAAAATGCAGGCTGCAGGTAAATAGGAGAGGCTGCTCCTATTCCATCCACAAACAAGAGAAGGGGCCCCAAAAGGCCCATTTCCAAACACCCAGCTATGCTGAATATTGCAACTCCATTCTGTTGCTTGGCTGCTTGTATGAGTGACCGGCAGCAGCAGTAAAAATGACAATTTCCACATTTTTGTAAGCAACAAAGAGAAACAATGTGGTCTTATCAGTGACCATTTGTTCAGGGCATTGGGAGACCAGTTATTCTTAATCCGCATAAAGGTTCACACTTCATTTTTCACATTTTAAAGGAGGAAACACTCTGTACATCTTCCCAGGTCAAAGAAGCAGTCTTCTCTTTCACTATGGCTCTTATATTGAACCATACTTTAAAGACACTCTCACCAATCCTGAAAGTCCTCTCTCTCAATGCCCTTGCTTGCCTTGCATCAGAGTACAGAGGGTAGGACATGCTCAATTCAGCCCGTTGATGGAGTAATAAAGAAGCTTATACTCAGACAGACCCTCTACACAAAGTTGTTAAAATAATATTTGGTTTTTGTATTAAATATTAGATACATTCCTCTTCAACTTTTTTTGTGAGATACTGCTACCTCCCTAAGAATGAGTAGGTAAAATTAGAGGTATTACAACACAGGGGTGCGGCCCAGACCTAACACTAAGTCAATTTGCCCCAACTACTCCTCACAAACCACAGATTTCAAAAAATTTCTCCCTGGTGAGTTTTGAGAAATTGCTGTAAATGCTAAAAGTCACTCCACTAGATTGCTATTTTGATGAAAATTGCAGTGTTCTATACATTGATATACAATGGGTCATATAGTAATACACATAATGACTGTTAAATACTATTAACAAGAAACAGACACAAATATATTCTTGCTTTTCCATCTTCTCTTTCTGCCATAACCTTGAAATATGTTTATTGAATAGAGAAATTAATCTGTGTGGGGTTTATCATACTCATATAGTAAGATACATGAATAATTTAACTGTGTGCATTATTGATTTATATATTCATTTGCAGAGTCACGGAAAGATATCCTACAAACCTGGCTGATTTCTCCACCCCTTTCTTTGATGTCTGGAGCACCTCTCAATAGCATAACCTGTGCTTTGTGTTCCAGCAGTTCCTAGCTATGTAACATGCTTGCAAAACTTGCAATTTGAATGATTTACGTACCTGATGATTTACAGAATCTTTCAGAACCCCATTATCAGAGCTGCTCTGATTGGCTCTAACTGTAACTAGAAAGAAAGGAAAGCTCACTCTGGGTTTGGTAGCACAGGACTGTTTTAGGTGTTTCCCTGTATCTTATATGACACTTAGCATACAACATTGGTATTGCATTAAAGTACCAAGATTCATTAGAATTTGCTGTGCAGCGAATCTCTGGAGGAGCAACCCTAAACATCTGTGAAATTACTCTTAATGTCTAATATCCTAAGAATTTCTACAGTGATTTTTTTCATCCAAAAGACATTAAATTAATTAATTCTGTAGCTGGCAATAATTTATGTAAAACATCCCACACTGAGATATTATATTAAAACTAGCCCAAAGATATAAAAGCTTTATGTGAGGTTACAACATTATTTTTTTCTTGACCATATGCAGATCATGAACACACTCTATCAGAAATAAAATTACTACTGTTAATCTGTCTGTATGGAGATTTTCTTTAAATAATCTACTTTAAATACTGGAGAGTGTGACTTTCTTGTTTTACTACAACATAAGAAAAACAGGAGTTCCTGATGTTTCCTAAATTGTATTAGATGCATTGCTAGCTCTCCTATGCATATTAACTGAATATATTGTTTTGTTTTATTTTATTTTTTTTTTAACAAAAAGCTCCACTAACCACTAGAATAAGAATTGCTTTTTCAGAATGTGTGATTTGGTGGGTTTTTCTCTGTTTTCAGTTCCTGTTTTCTGGTTTGTATGGGGTTGTTGGTTTGGGTTGTGGGGTTTTTTTTCATTTTTATTTAGACCAATATTCCTATTCTGAAGAAAGTATTCCCCTGTCATCACGATCCTGGTTCTGGAAGAACAAGACTAGTTCTGTTTCTCCTGCTGCTAAAACCGAAAGCAAACCAGGTAACATTAGCCTCTTTTGTTTGCAAATATTTGCACATACAAAATGGTTAGAAAACTGTTAAAAGGCATATGGCACCACTATAATGAAAGTGTGGGGTCTTATTAGTAATCCACCAAACCTTCTAAGCAGTGAGATATAACTCATTGAAGCTCAGCCTGAGAGAAAGATGTCAAGCTGTCCCCCTTGGCTGATGATCTGAATCACGCCTTTCAGCAACTGAACTGTAGTGCCTATTTACACTAATTGCAGGTATAACATATGTGGAGGTGGGAGCATCATCTTAGACCAGATTGGGCACCTTTGATAGGCCACAAAAATGGGACTGTGCGTTTGAGGTCTCTTGTCCCTTAGACTGGAGTTAGTGTGGCTGAGCCAACAGCACATATCTGACTTCTGGAACATTACTGATGCCAATCTAGCTTTTTTATAAAGCTAATCTCTTCTGTCCTTGTTTAATTCCAGACATCCAAGCAAATTCTCAACCATTCTCTCTTTATATTTCAATGTATGAGTGAGAGGGA
>NW_009259307.1:1564900-1592549 GCF_000687185.1 Egretta garzetta
CGCTCACTCCCCCCCTCCCTCTGTGGGATGGGGGAGAGAATTGGAGAAAGAGAAAAGATCATTTGGAAGAGTAGGGTCTAGCTGTGTCATACCAATAGCTAGCTTTAGACGTGACCTTAAAATGACACTGACTAACAGCACATTGGCATTGTGATAGACCAAGTAACTTTGAGATTGGAAGACTAACAGGGTGACTTGTCTTTCCATCCAGGGCTTTAGCACATACAATAGTCTCTGGCCCAATTATTTTCTGATCCAGCTAAACCTTTGTCTATCATGGTCAGACAATTGTGTGTCAGCAGCTACTGTGCTGCTTGAGTGGAAAAGTAAACCCTGTGTGAAATAGTATCTGTTTCAGTGATTAAATGCTCAACTTGTTGCAACTAGCCAACCTAGGTGGGTCCCTAAGTAGTTTTGCGACAGAGCATGAATATACCTGCCACCTATGTGAAGATCAGCTATAACATTGCAGTAGCCTTAAAAACTTAAATTTTGACAGACCTGATAGACACATGCCTCCACCTTTCCCCAAGGTTAGTTTGAGATCTAACAATTCAGTGATGCCAGCTGTAGAAAAATGACTGATCTATGAGGTTCAGAATAGTTTAAAGAGGAGGATATCATATCTGTGTTAACAAGCCATACTTCTGTTTCAAAAACTAGAACAGAGATATTTTCATGGGACTTTGGCATTTTGTAACTCCATGAAACTAAACATAATTACATAGTAATAAAGAAACAGTCCTTGTATCACTTTTTTTTTTTTTTTCTCTGCCAAAGATAAGAAGAGGGAGACACAAGAGGTCTCGAACTAATACTGCATTCAGTAGAACTGATTCAAGATACAATCTTCTTTGCTTTGTGGTTAGTAAATTTTGGGACTCAAGAAATAACTGCCCATAAACTTTGCAGGATTCAGCAATGTCAGCTCCATAAGAACCTCAGAGATGAGATACCAGGAGAGAACTACATTAATTCAGCTCCCACTGAAGTTGATGAGAATTGATGTTACTCAGGGTATTGACTACTAACTTTTAATTCTTTAGGAAATTTAGGTAAAATCTCCAGATGATCCAAATTCAGGAATCAAAGAAAGATATTTTGCTACTGCTTTGCTTGTGGGTTTTTTTTTCCTGTCATTTAGATACGATCACATTAGGCTGTTGGAACGGTGATTTTTGTTATGCTGGTTATTTCTGGTATCTGATCCAGAATGAAATCAGGAAAAAAAAATGTGAAATTAGAACTGACTCTTCTGACAAAATTTTCACCAGAAAATGTAAAGGGAGAGCATCAGTATATCAAAATCAGGACCTTGCATGGGGATACTGAGATGTTAAACACATAACGGTTCAGAGTGGACCTGGAACAGAAATTGTTATTGGCACCAAAGAGATACCTACTCCAAAATGTACATTATCCAAAAAGTTAAGGCAAGGACTTATGTTCCTGTTCCACTGGAGATTAGGAAGTTGAATATCAGGTTATACTTCAGTGGATTAGCACACATGTAGGAAAGCTCATCCCCATGACACCACTTTCTGCATTGCTTCTCATGCTAAAACTTTCCATGCTGTGCTGCTTACTCATGAGCCAATTTCCTTCCTACGATGCAGGACAGGTTTGCTTATGAAATTTTCTGTAGTTGCAATAATGCAAGACATGCATAGGTTCTCATGACTGCTGCTCAGATATTTGTATTATGGGGCAAGCACACCACATGATGCTTGACTTGCCAATGCTTTTTGTGTACTACCTGTGATCATAAAAAATACAAAAATTATAACTACATAAGGACTACCTGTGTACATATTGCCTCAAATTACAACTACTCTTACCTCAAAGAAACTGCAGACCTCCCTAACTTTATATACACTACCTAACCCCAAAACATCGATGCTTTTAAATCAAAGCTTGTTTCAGTCATAAAGTGGGCATGCAGCATTTCTGAGCATGAAGCCCCCATTTCACAAGGTCTGATCCTGTGAAATGTCCATTGCTATTGAGGTACTGAGCATAGCAGCATTTTGAGAGGATTGCTCTGATGTGCCTGTAATTATATCAGAACCGGTCATCTCATGGTACCTCTTTTCCATTCAGTGAACTCACAGATAAACCTGGAGTTTAATGTAAAGACTTGATTACCACCCATCTCTGGGTTTCTTGAACTCTGTAAATATGTTGCACAATTCAACAGGCAGTGGAAATATCTTACCCACAAAGAGTGAGAATTTTTGTCATAGGCTAAGTTTTCCTGACTAGAAAGGAAATAATTTCCTGAGAAGTAAAACGTATGACAGAGAGATGCACTCATAAATACTTAAGTTGTTGATGATGGTGACTTTCTTAAAAGAGAACTGTATCTTGAACTTATTCTAATGTGGACAAATAAAATCGTGGTAATTATTGTATCTGGACTTCTGACCAACTTATACTAAATTCTTAGTTTTGACATTTATTGTACAGGGGGAAAAAAAATTAAATTATTAGTCTTAACAGATTTTCTGGGTAGAAATTATGGCCTTCACATAGACCTTTCTGTTTTCCCTCAGACCACAGCTGCAAGCCATTAGATACACTCAGAGTAAATAACTCTAAATTTACGTTACAATGCCTTAGGACAGCAATTGGATTGAAAACGTTCCCAATACAATCAAAAAAGTTTTCCAATTTTCATCTTTTTCCTATCTTTTTCCCTTCTTCTGTCACACAAACAACACATGAAGGTCTCCTCTTCAGAATATTAGTCAATGTTATCTTGAAGATTTTGATCTTATAGTGGAAAAAATAGATTTTATATATACAGGATTTATGTGCATGTATGCATTATTGTACTTGTGGTACATGAAAGGACTGCAATTTTTCTTTTCTGTTTCACTTGGACTGATTGCCATTATCTTAGCAGTTCTGCAGGACACACAGTTTTGCAGTTTAAATACGTGTATTTTTTCCTGTAGCTGAGTACTGCTGCATGGTTGCTCCTGGCAAAAAAAGCTGATTATTAGTCAATACAAAATTAAAATTCTCTATCAAAACTGCACTGTTTTCTATAAAACTATAAAAATATCATTCCTTTACTCTAACAAGAGTAGTCAGGCACAACTTGCTTGTCATAAACTTTCTTTTTCTTCTGGTAGAATACTACTGTAACTACAATAGCAGCATCTATACCTTTCAACTAAGTTACTACTAAGGATGCAAAGCATAAGGAATATTTCATGACTGCAAAGAAAACAAGTTGCAGACCAGTTGCCTTTGCTTTGAGATCCTCTGAAACATTCTTTTTATGTAACAACACACAACATGGCACATCTGCTTTGTCTTTTCTCTCATCTGTTTTCAGGAGGAATTTGTTACGTGGAAAGAGGAAATTGAGAGTGCAGTGCAATGACATTTTAATGTTTTATTTTGTTTTGATCACTTATAAATGCAGATTCTAATATGCAAATACTTTTACAGCATGGGGAAAATGTGTTCTTAGAAGGCAATGTATAATAATATTTTAATAGTGATGTAATAGAATCATGTTTTTCCATGCTGGCATGCTTTGATGTCTGTATTTTTTTAGGGAAAAAAATTCTCTGGTGCTTGGAAAACAAAAGATAAAAGTGATGAGGTTTTAGAGTTACATCCTCCCAAATAACTGGTCTTCTTCCATCTTGTTTGCCTGCTTTAAGCAGTATTATGAAGATACTTCTCTTACTGTCCATCTTTCAGTATTACTGCTGGCCACTTGTATAAAAAGAAAATAACCCCTTGTCACAAAGCAGTATATGCTGGTGCAAGGCATAAAATAGAATTCACTATAGCAAAAAAAGTAGCTAAATGGTGAAACATGTGGGATATGAGGAAGGTACTAGACAGACCTCAAAATTTATGCTGGATACCCCTAGGTGTTAGAGTAGCAAATTTTATTGGAGTTGGCATGACACAGCACAGACGTAACATGATAGGGGATCAACCATTTTCAGCTACAGCTCCGTCTGAAGTGTACTGTTAATTCTTAAGCATAAAATATTTTCAGGGAGTGGCCTAGCCATAAACCAAGCATGGTATAAACCAGAAGACTGTCTGTTCTTATTTTAAATTCTGATTTTTTAGTTTAAAAAAAAAACAAAAACCCTCTGTGCTTCCCAGGTATCAGTTTTAAATATAAATTAAGATTTCATCTCAACCAAGCAGATATGTTTTTCAGCACAGCCTGCCATCTAGGTCCCCTAAGCACCCCAGCGGAGACGTTGCCACAGACAGTTGTTCACTTTCCTTTCTGAGATAGCTGGTCATGCATTGATGATCTGCATTGAGGATGAATGATCATATTTTCCATGCAGACTGCACATTGTGCAAGTTTACACTTCAGTTTGAGGATTATGAATGTGACAACATTTTGTGTTTCTCATCAAACGTTTACAAGTTATATGTACACACAGAACAACCAGCTAACACTTGAGAACGAGTGGCAAGAGTGCTGCATGCTAAATTTCCATGGATAGAAGACACAAAGCAAGTTCCTGTGTTAAAAGAGGAACTAAAACTTTACATGAAAATTAAAATTTTAATAAAAATGATACCCCTCTAAATTTCAGAAATAGTCTTGGACATGGAAATAGCCTGATCAAGGAATGAAAGCTGGAAAGAAATAATATATTGTGATCCACTTTGGGGAGTTACAGTGACATGAAAGTTAATCGTAGAATCATAGAATGGTTTGGGTTGGAAGGGACCTTTGAAGATCATGTAGTCCAATCCCCCTGCCACGGGGGGTTCTATTAAATCTTTCAATTAGAAAACAGATCTTTTCAGGTTGTACCCCAAGGAATCTGTTTGCCTCCATTTCTCAAATTATAAGTCTTTAGTTTTACATCTTAAATAATGCTAGGCAGAAATAGACAATATCTCAGGGAAGGAGGAGATGGTAAAATGTAGTTTTGTTGAATAATTCAATCCTCCACTCCAAACCCCAAAGCTAGTTATGCTATGTCTAAAATACTATAAAGAAATGACTGCAGGTTAAATAAAACTCCAAACTACTTCCAAAATTTTATTTTTTATTAAGAATACACTCTTACTATACAGTTGAAGGGGCGATTTTCTTGCTTCTCACTAGAAGCATCCACTGTCAAAAGTCCTGCTCTGCAAGATCAAGCATAGATATTTCTTTCCAGAAGTCTTTGGTGTAATCCCTACTTACAAAGGAAAGGTCATGGTAGAGTCCACTGTCAGTAAAACTATGTGGTTTTGTATTTATTTGATATGTTGAATCTCTTTCCAAGTACAAAGGAAAACATTTATCTAATGAGAATCTTACAGTCTGAAGGAATTGTACTAGATACCTTCCTGAATTGTGACAGTACTTTCATTTAGACTGAGTTCTGGTCGTGAGATGAAGTTTTCTGGGAATTACTTCCATTAGATTGCAGGTCAGGTAGCCTGGCCATAAAGGCCATTAAGGAAAGAAAAGAGCAGAGGGGCAAGAAATTAACTGCTGAACTTTGTCTAGGGGAAGTGATAAAATCTTGTAATAAAGCCCTGAGAGAAAAAAGATTTCTCTGTAGGAATTTTGGTCAACTGTGATAAACTATTTTCATGTTTCAAACAGGCCTTAATTTCTACCACTGACACATAACAAAGAAAAAGTATATATTACAGCAAAGAGATACAAAGAGAGGAATAATTACTTATTTACCCCGCTAAAGCATTAAAAATAAAATTTAAATTCTGTTGGCACTGGAGCCTGCTGTGCAGGCTACAGAATCTGAGTTTAAACTACACCTTCCATATAAAATGAGGAGCTGCAGTCATTACACTGAGGCATGAGGGTAAAGTGGCAATCAATGAGAAGATCTTTGCAAGATGTAGTAGTGAACGGTACTTTTAACAACTGCTCTGCTGTGCAGTATTTCAGTGTTCTGTAGTGACCTGCAATAGATGCCACACTGAAAAGAAAAGCACCCAGGCAAGAAAGAAGGTAATTAACTTTCTTATAATTTTTTTTCTATAGGAAAGGAACTCAGGAATACTTTGAAGAGAGCATTACAAAAGAACAGAGTAGTGATCTTTGCCATGAATGTTATCATTCATTCTTGCTGAAAAGAAGGTCAGGTGAAGATCTTTTAGCCTTAGAAAGCACAATCCCTGCTCAAGCTGCATTTCTCAATCTCCCATATGAAAATATTCTGTCAGTTTCATTAGATATATACAATTTCAACCAGCCCACGTTACTTTCAGTAATTACTTTGTCAACATAATAATTCTTGATGAGCTCTGTTACTTCTGGAATTATAATTTTAAGGCCTTCTCAGTGTACATAAGCCAAGTTTTCAAAGGCTTTAGGCTTTTTAGTGCAATGTTGACAGGCAGTGAGCAAGTACCAATGGTGACACCAATAGCTATGTAGCTGGAAACTGTAATGACATGAATTCAGTTGCCGAACTTATAGCGATCTAGATTTTAATTCCTGTGCATGTACTCTGATTGCTCCTAAAAAGCCTATCTTTTGTATTTCAGGTTCAGAATCAAGTAATTGTTTTCTTCCTTATATAGGGAGTTTACGTTTAGCTGTTCCATACCACATGAAGAGCTGGAAAACCAGTATCTTTCTCTATGGAAGTTATGAGACTGGAAAGGAGAAAAGGAAATGGACGACTTGCCACTAATAGAGCTTCCTGGTTTATTTCAAATTCAGCAAAAATAAAAACACTGAGGGGGGGACACAACACAGGAGAAATTGGCTATAACAAGAGAGCAGACATGTTAAAGAAATCCAGAGGCAAAAGCTGGCCAAGGGTTATGCGTGGAGGAATTTGTCTGAGATGTGCTTTTGGGCAGAAGCTGCATGAGACTTGGCAGGTTTTATTCAGGGTAGAAGATGGTGAATTCTGGAAACTTTATTTCATGGACCTTGATGTGTTTGCCAGTTCAGCTAAATCTGAGAGTCAAACCAAGATTAAGTCACCAAATCATGTTAGATTTCAAATGAGACAAAAGAAAAGACCCCCAAACTATGGGTTTTCTCTGATCAATTTCTAAGAAACTCATCCAAGTTTAGAGAGCTGGGCTTATTGGAGAGCTTGTTAGAGAGCTGGCCTGACAAAAAGAAGACTGAGAGGGGATCTCATCAACACATACAAATATCTTAAGGGTGGATGTCACAAGGACACAGCCAGACTCTTCTCAGTGGTGTCCAGTGACAGGACAAGGGGCAATGGGCAAAAACTGAAGCATAAGAGGTTTCAGTTGAACATGAGGAAGAACTTCTTTACCTTGAGGGTGACAGAGCACTGGAACAGGCTGCCCAGGGGGGTTGTGGAGTCTCCTCTAGAGATATTCAAAACCTGCCTGGACAATATCCTGTGCAACCTGCCCTAGGTGAACTTGCTTTAGCAGGGGGGTTGGACTAGATGATCTCCTGAAGTCCCTTTCAACCTTGCCATTCTGTGATTCTAAATTGGCTGACAGTATGTGCTATTTTAATCTTAAATTAATTTTGGGGTGTGGTCTTACAAATGTGGTCTTGTTTCATGATATCTGTTCTCAAGCCTTTCAACTGAATACCTCCTAATAGTTTACTAACAATTGCTTTGCTCATTTTTCCAGACACATGGATGCAACGAGTTATCCCTTCAGGCTCTCAAGTCCCTGAAGATTCAGTAGGAGTTGATCCTGAAACTAAACCACAGACCACTATTCACTCATCTGTTCCTCTACCAGGCAGCGTTATTGATTATTCAGAGGAGATACAAGTACAGCCGTCATGTGTGACTAGAAGTGTTAGGATTGAAGACACACCTGAGGAGAGTAAGTAGTACTCTTGTGCCTCAGGTGTTCAGAATAAAAGTGTACTTCATTGTTTTCCACAAAAGGGCAGATTGGTATCCATTGTCATGTTGTAGTCTGACAGAAGCAGAACTGCATAAGTTTTATAGTCCATAGTGCATCACCAGTGCTGATATAGCTTAAATATGATGAATGTGAGTATGGGCTAAGTGGGAGAGTTCCTGTCATCACAGAATCACAGAATCACAGAATCGTAAGGGTTGGAAGGGACCTCAGGAGATCATCTAGTCCAACCCCCCTGCTAAAGCAGGCTCACCTAGAGCATGCTACACAGGACTTCATCCAGGCGGGCTTTGAATATCTCCAGAGAAGGAGACTCCACAACCTCCCTGGGCAGCCTGTTCCAGTGCTCTGCCACCCTCAGAGTGAAGAAGTTCTTCCTCATATTCAACTGAAACCTCTCGTGTTTCAGTTTCCATCCATTGCCCCTAGTCCTGTCGCTGGACACCACTGCAAACAGACTGCTTCCGTCCTCTTGACTTCCGCCCTTAAGATATTTGTATGCGTTGATGAGATCCCCTCTCAGTCTTCTCTTCTTCAGGCTGAACAAGCCCAACTCTCTCAGCCTTTCCTCGTAGGGGAGATGCTCCAGTCCCTTTATCATCCTAGTAGCTCTCCTCTGGACTCTTTCTAGGAGTTCCTCGTCTTTCTTGAACTGGGGAGCCCAGAACTGGACACAGTACTCCAGGTGGGGTCTCACCAGGGCAGAGTAGAGGGGGAGGAGAACCTCCCTCGACCTGCTGGCCACACTCCTCTTAATACACCCCAGGATACCATTGGCCTTCTTGGCAACAAGGGCACATTGCTGGCTCATGGTCAGCTTATTGTCCACCAGGACTCCCAGGTCCCTCTCAGCAGAGCTGCTATCTAGCAGGTCACCCCCCAGCCTGTAATGGTGCATGGGGTTCGACCTCCCCAGGTGCAGCACTCGACACTTGCTCTGGTTGAACTTCATCAAGTTCCTCCTTGCCCAGCTCTCCAGCCTGTCCAGGTCCCGCTGAATGGCAGCACAGCCTTCCGGCGTATCAGCCACTCCTCCCAGTTTTGTGTCATCAGCGAACTTGCTGAGGGTACACTCTATCCCCTCGTCCAGGTCATTGATGAACAAGTTGAACAAGACTGGGACGAGTACCGAGCCCTGGGGAACTCCACTAGCTACCGGCCTCCATCTGGACTCTGCCCCGCCGATCAGAACTCTCTGGGCCCTGTCATTCAGCCAGTTCCGAATCCACCTCACTGTCCACTCATCCAACCCATACTTCGTGAGCTTCCTTATGAGGATGTTATGGGAAACAGTATCAAAAGCCTTGCTGAAGTCAAGGTAGACAACATCCACCGCTCTCCCTTTGTCTACCCAGCCGGTCATGCCATCATAGAAGGCTATCAGATTGGTCAGGCATGATTTCCCCTTGGTGAATCCGTGCTGGGTACTCCTGATGATCTTTTTGTCGTCCACTTGCTTGGAGAGGTCACTCAGAATGAGTTGTTCCATCCCCTTTCCAGGGACAGAGGTGAGACTAACCGGCCTGTAGTTCCCTGGGTCCTCCTTCTTGCCCTTTTTGAAGACTGGAGTGACATTGGCTATCTTCCAGTCATCAGGCACCTCTCCTGTTCTCCACGACCTTTCATAGATGATGGAGAGTGGCTCCGCAATGACGTCTGACAGTTCCTTCAGCACTCGCGGGTGCATTCCGTCGGGGCCCATGGACTTGTGGGTGTCCAGCTTCCTTAAAAGATCCCTAACCTGATCCACATCAACAGAAGGAAGGTCTTCCTTTCTCCAAGCTAGCTCGCTTACCAGCCAGGACTGGGGAGCCTGAGGGCCAGCCTCAACAGTGAAGACTGAAGCAAATGATTCAGTCATTCATGATTCAGTCAGTCATGATTCAGAAAAAGTCATGATTCAGCATATAGAGAAGGGAAGTCATACTCAAGCTCCTCATGTAAGAGAGATGCCTATTGGCTTTATATTCATTAACATCAAAGCCAGCAGAACAGGACTAAATTTATCGTGTGTTCTGTATCTGTTACTTCTAAAACAAGGTGCACAACCTACCCAACCCTTTTAAAAAGGGTTCAAGAAATACAGTTGCAGTTATCCAGAAACAGTGATGTGGCTGCCTAGTCTGTGCCATATACTTTGATTCTAATTGTAAAGTGAGAAAGTGAGTTCGGGAAGTTTACATTCTAAAAGGATTAAACTGCAAGGTACTGTGGTGATTTGAATGCATTTTGAGAATCAGCCTGATTGATGGCATTGACAAGAAAGGGGAAGAACTGTTATCGAGATGTCTTGTCCCTGCCATACCACAGAGTTCTGTGAGAGTTAACTCACAAGACTGGTGAGAAAAGGTACATTCAACAGTTTTGAGAGTCACATTCTCTATGAGATGCTAAGCTAAAAAGAAGATGTGTAGACTGATGTTTTGCATTCATGAATTAACTTGTGAGGGTTTCAAATATCTTTCTTCCTAATGGACTGCCATGGACTGAAAGGGAACTTTGCAGTCATTTCAGCAGATGATGTAATAATACATCTTTTCCAGTAGAAAATAGTATCTGTATGTCTGTTTTCAATTAACAGTTTAAGATTAATCTTTATCCTAGATGGAAAGATAGACCCTACGCTCTTGGCCTGCAAGCACTGATGCTCTAGTGGCTAATTTTGCCAAAAGTAGGATTTAGTAAAGTGGAGGGCTTTTTCAAGAATAACTGTGGCTTCCGATAGTCTCCAAGGTGGTGGAAAGCAAGCCAAATATGAACCAAAAGGATGTAGACATGGAGGTCAAAGTCCTTTAAGAAGTAGCTATTTTGTATATAATTTAATACGTGTCCTTCACTGACATAATTCACAGAACAAAAGCTGATATATATATATGTATGTAACATACAGTGATTAAAATTAATTCAGAAAGAAGAATAACTTAAGCTAAGGGTACTCATCTCAACATCTTCTCTTAGTTACATATTTCATAAATCATCAAAACTGGCTTTTGAAAAACTACTTTTATCGCTGTGTGGGAATATGATCTGGTGATTCCATCTAGTAGCTGAAGAGACTATATTTTAAAACAGTGCGTTCTGTTACAATTTGTCTAATAAAAGCAACCTGAAGAGACAGATATTTGGTTGTAGAAAATCAGTGCACCATGGAAATAATTGAATATTGCTTCAGGATCTCAGGAAAGGTAGCTATACTTCTAGGTATAAGTGGACAAAAAATCTTAATTTCTGATAATTGTTTCAACCAATTCAGAGAGTCAGAAATCTTCTTTCAGACACTGTTCTCCCTTTCACACCAAAACACTTGAATAAGTTGCTCGTTGGGTGTTGTGACTTGGTTTTTTCTCAGTAGGAGTATTGCACACATCCAGAGTGCTCATTAATAAACCTGGGTCAGTTATAGCTCATCTAACAATGCGATTTACCCCTGCCCTGCACACACACACTTATTTTGAAAGATTTGGGGCAAAATCTAGTTTGTTTTGTAATTTTTCAAAATTATATTTTGAAAAGGTTTTTACAAAAGATGAGGAGTCTTTAGTACAGCCTTCAGATTTAATATATCTTTATTTTCAGGATCAGGTGGAACAAATCAAGTCTCAAACAAATATTACATCCTCCTCATGCCTGTAGCTCTCTCAATGACTTCACAGTCTCCCATTCTTTTGTATCTCTTTAACTCATTTAAATCTCTTTTGGTTCCAACAGAATTAGTGCATGCCACATTTAAATCCAATGAATTAGTGAATCAAGATAATTCAGAAAACTGCAATGATTTTTACCTGATTTTAGCACCTGAATTTTGTTAACAGATGGAGAGGGAAACTCATGGCTGCACAAGCTTGGAATGAATATAAACAAGTGGTCATTTCTGAATTCCCTGGTTGGATGGAGTGAAAACAGATTTATAGAAAAAGGTATTTTTATATAGTAAATATTATCCATGTTTTCTGGAATATATTACATAAATGGGAACAGTTGTTCTTTTTCTTTTTTTTTCTTCTGTGTGAGGTCTTCATGAATGAATTTTTGTAGCTTGGATTTATATAAGTTGCCATGCTAAATAATCAGATCAGCCTTTTTTGACCTTATATACTTGTTAGTTAATTATGATACTTAAGGATTATGATGCTCAGGATAATTTTCTAATAGGAAATCACCTGCTGTGTTAAGCCAGAGAGGTCTGATTGATAAAAAAAAAAAAGAAAAGTGATATGTTTTTAATCAACAAAAAAAAAAATATAAAAAGAAATTTTAAAAATTTATACTGAACTCTCATCTAAACTGGGTCTATCAAAAAACATGTAAAAAGTAGTTCTGAAGGAGGCTTTAGGGTTCCCTCTTAACCATGATAAAAGCCAGTTTTCTTAAGAGGCAGCATATTTCTCCATGATTTTTTTTTTTTTACCTAAGTTTTAATTTTCAGTTTTAATGGCACTATATGTGAGTAATTAACATCAGAGTAGCCATGGACAAGTAACTGTCAAACCACATAACTATGTGTGATGGTGTCCATAGAGCAAAGCTGACAAGTCAGAGTTCCTAAAATTCTTCTCCTAAAGGTCCATTTCCTTTGTTGTCAGGAAAAAGATATGATTTAAAACCATAGCTGATTGTCTCTAATAAAAATTTTTAAATGTAATACGTACATCTGGAGTTGTGTACTTTAGTTCTATACTTCAGGTTGATGAAGTCATTTCTGTTATACCGTAGATGTTCTGAACATCTCTGGAGTTTGTTCTGATGCTGACCACAAAGCAACTGAGCTGGAGGAATGTACAAGCAAAGAAGAAGTGCCATATATTCCATACAAGTTAGCTACATTACATATCATCAAGGTACAAAAAACCAAACATCCCCTCTCCTCCCCAAAAAGCTCGAGCGTGAATGGTTTACAATGGAAAAAAATGCTGATTGAATTGTCTCTTTTTGTAGGATTTACTAAGTGAATTGTGGTAATAGTTTTCATCATATGAATTAAATTCACACAGTCTTATTGCTTAGTAGGTTTCTTCTTCACATTTGGAAGGCTGCACTTAAATTTTGAGTATTGGCATAAAACGACATTAAAATGGAAATGCCATCTTAAGTTAAGATCAGATACTAAGTCACTTAAATATGCCTGTTCCAGGTAGGTGTCTAAAACCAAAAAACCTCTTTTGTAATTGTATATGGAGAAAATCCTTGCTTTCCCATATATTTCTTATCATGTTTCTTGAGTGTTGCAAGTGGCTTTTGACTTGCAGTGCAATGTTTCTGGTACCAGTAACTAGCATAACTTTGGATTTTCTGCTTAGCCAGTTTATTCTATATTGTCATAGAATCATAGAATCATTTAGGTTGGAAAAGTCCTTTGAGATCATCATCAACCATTAATGTAGCACTGCCAACCCACCACTAAACCATGTCCCTAAGCACCTTGTCTACCCGTCTTTTAAATATCTCCAGGGATGGGGATTCAACCACTTCCCTGGGCAGCCCATTCCTGTGCTTGACAACCCTTTCAGTGAAAAAATTTTTCCTAATGTCCAACCTAAACCTGCCCTGGCGCAATTTCAGACCATATACCTTCGTTATCCCCTATCACTCATTACCAGGGAGAAGAGACCAACACCCACCTTGCTACAGCCTCCGTTCAGACAGTTGTAGGGAGTGCTAAGGTCTCCCCTCAGCCTCCTCTTCTCCAGACTAAACAACCCCAGTTCCCTCAGCTGCTCCTCAAAGGACTTGTGCTCCAGACCCCTCACCAGCTTTGTTGCTTTTCTCTGGACATGTTCCAGCAACACAGCGTCTTTCTTGTACTGAGGGGCCCAAAAATGAATGCAGTATCTGAGGTACAGCCTCACCATACTAGAGTAGAGGGGAAGGATGACTTTCCTACTCCTGCTGACGACACTATTCCTGATACAAGCCAGGGTGCTGTTGGCCTTCTTGGCCACCTGGGCACGATATCTGTGTGTATGTGTCCATGTATCTATATCTATATATTTCCTGGTTTACTGGTTTAATCGGTTTATTTATTTCATTAAATATGCACTTGTACTCTTGTTCTTTTATTATGCATCAAAAAAGTTCTACAGTGACTTCTATGGTACAGGCTACAGACTCCTGAGCTACCTCTAAGAAGCAAGTTCAAATACCTGAAGCAATCTGGTTAAGATAACTTAGAGCTCTGTGGGTGATAAAAGGGATAAACCCATCTAGATCTTTTCAGTCTTCTCCCAGAAGTGGCTTTTTTTTGCATCTTAACCTTTTAATTGTGTCTCTTTAAAATTACTCTACTTCTACAATAGTGTTTTTGATGGAGGTAAATAGGACAGTATATTTCAATACCTCGTTGCTGCTTTCTACTTTTATATCATTTGAACTGTGACAGTGTCAGATGGTAGAGATTTTACACTCCCAAATTAACTGCTTGTAAATATTCACAAAGATTTAATCTGTCATCATGAATAAGTGCTAACAACCACAGCTACTTAAAAATAATGCATCAGCCACTACAAAAAAGTCTGACATTTTTTCTTTTTCAGTTTTATTTTGGCTGAGCTGCTCACTGTCAGCAGAATCTGCATCATATTAAGCTTAAATGAAGATCCAATACCAAGGAAATCTCTGGAAAAGTTCTAGATTTTTATGATTTACATATAATCATGTTCATTATTGCTGTAATTCATCCAGCAGTATATGTTAGCCTCATTGAAGATGCACAAGTGTTGTGTAATTTGACATTGCACTCACCAGACAAGTATGTCAAAAGAGAAGTGGACAGCAGAAACTGGGATGGGAAATAGTGGAATTTTCCTTTTGTGACTATTAAGAATTGGATTAGAAACAAAATTAATAAAATTGAGTCACTAAGGATCCTGAAGCAATTTTAAGCTTAAATGACTCATTTTCAAACAGGAAAAAGTCACTTTGCCAGTCCTTTATGTACACATCTCTCTTTATTAGTCATGAAAAATGCCTGTGGTATGTGGTATGTGATTCAAGTTTGCAGGTTATCAAATTATTTTAATGGGAATACAAAATAAATTTGAGTGTGTTCTGTAACCAATTTGTGTTATCTAACTCCAAATGCAAAAATACAATCTTCTCCACTGCCTACCTATATTTTTTTTTTTTTTTGCTTTTCTCTTAGTAATAAGTTTCATAATGCTGTTCTTCTTTTTTCAAAAACTTTGTAGAGACTATGTCTTCCGTGTTCATTTCAGATCACTACAGTAAAAAGGAAGAGGTGGAGATGCAACACTAGGGCCAGAAAAGAAAATCCGTTCCAAATCATATACAGATCTTTATTCAATAACATAACATTTTCCAGTTGTTGAAGCCTGAAAGTTTTGGCCTGCAGTCCTGTTGGCTATTTATCTGTTTTCAAGATCAAACTCTTCACTGTACTGTGTCTGTCATTTTGAGAAATGTACCTGAAAATCATTTGGTTGATTATAACTGGAGCTGCTAGTGCTCAAAGTTGATAATTTCCTTTATTGTCTGCAGATTGTAAAAGACATGCAGCAAATGAAAAACAAACATATGAAGATAATCAGAACACTAGACAATATAAGGAAAGAAAACCAGGTAATTATTCTGGAGCATTAGCATTGTTGTTGTGTCATACTATTAGTCAAAACAATGAGGAATAAAATCTACTTAGTTCACATTTACATCTGCATTCCAGTACCTGTTCTAAGTCTCCAGAAACAATGTCAATGTATCTGTAAGCGTATTTGATCTTGCAACTTTGTGAAATCTGGGTTTACTTTTTGTCTAGCGTGGTTGCAGAGATTTTTCTAAACTTTGTTACTAAAATTTTTCCCATACATGTCATCTTTCTCTAATGACTGATACCATGGTTAGAACATTTGCATTTATGTGGGTTGTGCCTCTCAAGAATAATCTTATTGTAAAGGTCTATGCCGAGCTGTACTGCTTTCCCTCATTGCCAAAGTGGAAAGTTTTACAGCCTCTTCCTCTGGGGATACTTTCTCCTATACTTTGCACTTAGCTTTGCTTTAGCCTTGCAGTATTTTGTCAATATGGTTTACAGAACAGCAGCATCCCTCCACTTGTAAACCCCTGCAAGGTTACAGCGAGGACCAAAGGTGCCACTCCTCTGACCATAACCCCCCAGTGCTTCACTTCCCTTAGTGGAAGCATTTCTGCATTCCATTAGTCAGTAATTCTCCAAAAATATGAATTACATGCATCATCTTTGGCCACACGGTTCTGAAGCCTTTTCTGGCAGCCAGTGCTTCATCTTTCTGCTTATTTGTCACATCATTCTCCTTTTCCAACTCAGAGTAAGACAGGGTCTTAGTTCCTATACAGATGCATGTTTTCCATATAGCTAAAGTTTATTCTGGGCGAACAGAGAAGAGATTAAGAAATTCCTCAGGAACCTCCAAGAGGAAGTGAACAAACTCTTCAGACTGTCAAGCAAACTTGAGAGAGTATGTATGTGTGTAGCGTACAAAGGCTCAGTATCCTTTGGCAGGGAATCTGACCTCATCTTAATTCTCAGGTTATCACATCTGCACAAGCATTGTAATAGCTGTGTAAACCCATGTCTGTGCTTTGGTAGGAATGTAACCCTTGCACAGTCACATCTTACACCTTCAATTGACTCTGTAGATCACTAGGGGAAGAGAAAGAGAGAAATAGGAAGAATACGGTTGCATAGTAAGAGAGAATTGCCTGCTGGGTACAGATGCAAACACAGAGACTATAATGATCTTTCTTCACAGAACCTCTTTCATTTTGGCTGCTATAATGTGTGATTAATTAAAATATCTGAAATAAAAATCATTCCTAGAAGTACTGGAAATATCTGTACATTTTAAGTTTCTGATTTATTTGTATTTCTCATAACATTTTATTGCCTTATTTAGATGTTTCCTGTTGCTGAGAGTTATTTTTTGTGCCATTTATATTGTTTCTTATACTTCGAAGCTTTTGTTTTCTGAGCAAAATTTAATTTCTTTAAAATTGCTTAGCTATGGTTAGAGTGAACTCATTCTGGTCTGCTCTCAGAAAGGCTTTGATTTTTACTTCTGCAGAAAAACAAAGTAAAAATAAATTACTTTAGCAGTAAGTTTTGCTCAGAACCTGCAGCAGGTGAAAATACAAACCTCCTGCAATCAATAAGAAATGTTTGCAGACAATAAAACTATTGAAGAAAGAGAACCAAGCATTACCTGTTGTAGAAACTGTTCTCTTTATCATGCTTGACTTTCATGTTTTCACTCAGTATTCATTTTTTAAATAATATTCTGTAATAAAGGAGGTGACTATAACTACCATAAAGAAACATTATGGTGAGAAAATGAGGAGTCTGAAATCCCAGTTAGAAGCTTACCAGGAGCTGATCAATAAGAGCAACGCACACTGGCAAGATACAGTTAAGGTAACCAAGTACAATTTTTACATAAGTAAAATAAGAATGGCAGGTAATTCCAGAGGTTACAGGAAATGGCTCTGTAAGTAATGTTTTATTCTAAGGGACAGACAGTCAGATGAAGACACACAGACTGCAAAATTAATACAAAACTCTGCCTGCCTCCTTCTGGAGATGAATATAGCCTTACACAGTGAGTTTCCAAAACAGTTTTCACAGCTTGGCCTATCTTCACACCCCTGATGAAAACTCAGTGTAGGGTTCTTCTGCACTGTCTGTGCTTAGGCGCTTGGAAATAGCTTTGGGTTTATGAAAAAAAAAAAAAGTGGAAAGATATTCACAGAATATATAGGATGCTTTTCTGGTGATGAACACTTATGAAGGTTTATCCTGTTCCTCCTTCTGTTCTGCTACAGAGGAAAAAGTTCAGCATATTCACGCCTTTAGGGAGGGTCTTTAGAATCAGACCACCTCTGGTCATATGTGCTCACTTCAAATCAGTCAATTTTTATTATTTTTATTCAAATCCCCAAGACTTAGCAGCCTGGTCCAAATGTTATGACTTCTGAACTTGTGTGGAACAAACCAACCCAAACTATAGGCCTTTTGAAAAATGAAGTACTGGTGTAGAAACTGTAATCTCTTTTGCTTTATCTTGCTGCCTTCAGAGCCTGTGGGAAAGAAACAGACAACTGACCCAAGAGAAGGAAGATCTTCTTCACCAAATGAAGCAACAAAAAGAGAAATGGCAAGAAGAAAAGGTAAACAAATCTAGTCTGGGTTTTCCTTCTGGATTTAGGCAGTGTTCTTGTTACCATTTCCAGTGCTGTTTCCAGGATCCTAAGGGATGTGAAAACCATACTGTCTGCCTTCAGATATGTGCATCTAAATCAGCTAAGGCTGAACTGCTGTGCACCTGCCTTCCATTTTCTCAGAGCACCCAAGTAGTTTTGCAGCCTTTACACACCAGTGAAGATGACATACTTTTTTTGTCATACTATATTATTCTTTCCACTAACAGTTATTAGTTTGTCATTTCTCTTTCTAATTTCACATTTCATGTCTTTTGAAGAATTTCAAAATCACAGTAGAGCACACTGGGTATTTTTTATTTAGCAACTAGCATTAAAAATATACAAAAACTTCTAAGCAACTACAACACTGCAATGCAAATGGTTGATCTAGCAGCAAATCTACCCCACTTTTAGTTCCTAGGAAAAAGGGATGTGCTTAAAATTCCTTAGGTTTTCCAAATTTCTCTGTAATAATGCAACTTCAGTTTACTAAATATCTGAGATGGCTGCAGAGGTGCAAAAGGAAAGAAATTTGTTGGGTTTCTTATAGGTGGAATCTGTGAGCATGGTCTGGTAATTGTTATTTTCTGCATAGTGTTCCACATAATATGTGTAAGTCTTTCTGTAATTTTGTCAGTCTTCAATGTTACTTTATAACAGCCAATTTTCATTGCAGTACTCCAAGACATGTTTTCAGGGAGATCTTAGCTAACCTTGTGGTGGTGGGGGGGGTGGGGAGTCTCAGAGCCAGATTCCAGTTTGCACTTAGGAAATTGAATGTAGATTTCTGTAAGGTTTTGGAGTGAAGGTCTCAGGGAAGAGGTTTGGGTTTTGTTTTGGCGTTTCTTTTTTTTTCAAATGATGTAGCACCACCTTTCGATGAAATTTTGCATAGCAACGGTATTTAAAATTAAGGCTTTCTTTTCAAACACTTTCACCAACATCTACCACAATACCACCCTCTTCCTGATTGATAAACTGTGAAAAATCATGGAGTTTACAAATCCTTTGACCTATTTGTTACATATCAAGGAAATATAGCAAAAATATTATAATAAAGAATAAGTAGTGATGAGGACACAATGTTCTAAGGCTTGTAGGAAGAAAGAATACCTTCTATTAGTCCAAATAATTTTGGCAAGATTTGACATACACAACCTTTTCTTCAGGGCTGCTTTAGGACTGTGGTTCCAAAGGCTATTGTTCCTCAGCTATTTCAGGAGTCTATATAACTTTTTGTCTCTTCTTTCATTCCAGTAATGTGGAATGCTAAAGAAAATATAAACATACATCTTGGTACAGGCTCTTGTGAGAATACTAGAGTCTGAGCAGTCTTTGGTTTATTTCTGCATTTTTCTTTTCTAATAAGAGCTAATTACTGCGCAACAGCCCATTTATGTAGGCTGTGCTTATAAGTGGCAACAACATTGTCACTACTATTGATTATTCTCCCCAAGGAAATATAATTAAAACCAGTAACATTGATTTCCTGCTATCTTCTTTTCTTGTCTTGCAGGCCTGGATTCTAGAAAATTTGTGTAAAAACCTAGATTATCTTTATACCCAGCACACACTGAGTGAGTTTTGTGTATTTCAGACACAGATTTTCTTGATCTCTATATTCTTTCCTGTTTGCTTTTCTGTTTACACTGAGGTGCATACCAGCTGAAGTCAATATAAGCATTTCCATTGCAATACTGTGTCACAGGTAGAATAATAAAGGAATGTTGAAGCTACCATTAATGTCTGTCATGACTCCAAACTCCTTAGCATAACTGACTTATTATAGTCAGTATTGGGTTTTGAGTAGGTTTATTTCAGCACTTGTAGCTTTCCCTTTAGAATTTTAAAACAAAACAAAGCATGACCTTTTTTTAATTCTTTGGGTTTTAATAAATAAATGGAATTCTTTATTATTAAAATTTATTAGTTCATTATAAAATCTTAATTTCTAAAGGGAGATAATTTGGCCTGCCTAGGTAATATTGTAGGAACTGTGTATTAGAAATGTTTAAGTTGTTCTTACCTGTTTTTCCTATTGTTTTCAATTCAGCTTTGCAGGAGCTTCACAACATCCATCTGTATGTGGAAGAATTGCATGACCTCGTGAGTTTCCAGACAAAAATTCTTCAGCCAAATTCTGAAAAGGCAGAAGGAGAAAAAACAGATGTGTCAGTCATTTTACAATTAAAAATAGAACAAGTGAGCACAAAAATGGAAATGTAACTTGTTTTTAGGATTATTCTAGGTATTTCAAAGGTAATCAGGCTGACTCTAGCAAAGGCTGAAGTAAACCATGGGACTAATGAATGGATCATAAAAACTGTGTTCAAATATATGCATGGTTTGAGAATGATAAATTAGTGATGAATGATAATACACCACAGTAATGAAACTAAATCTTGTTCTCCTGGAATCACCGACAGTGTGTTATTTTTCTCATTAAAATATTAGATAGCATAAACTTTGCTACAAAATCTTTTAGGCATCTACTTCTTTGGATTATAAAAACTGTATTTTGAATGTTATAACTAAGCAGCCCTTCTTATTCGACATTTATTTTGCTTTTCTCCATTTTTGCTGTACCTTGCTCATTAAAATCTTGGCAGTTTCATACAAAAGGAATGAAAATCTAGATCCTGAATTAGCATATATTAGTTGTCTTTATTGCCCCCCAGGTAGCTAATGAAGGAGAGAATCCTGAATGGTCAATGGAAAAAGGATGTCTTTGGCAAGCACACACCATATTGCAAAAGATACAGGAATCTTTACAGAAACGGGAGAGAGAAGTCACTGAGCTCCTACAAAGTGAAAGAAGATACAATAAGGCAATGAAACCTCAAATCACCATGCTAATATTCTTGAAAACTCTTGTCAAGAAGGTAAGAACTCTGTTACTGTGAAGATGAACACTTATTTACCAGGTTTTCTAAAAAGTTCAATTAGAAAAAAAGTGCAGTTTTATTGTTATTGCCTGAAAAAATTGGAAAATTTATTTTGTATACATTGATTTAAAAGCTACAGGTGAGATTTTCAGAATAATACATGCAATTAAAAGACCATAAATACCCACTGAAATTCAGCTTACAGATAACTGATTGGATTGACTTGCACACTCCCTAATATTTTAAAGATATTTAAAAGATAAATTAAAAATAAAAAAAACATTTTAAAAGATAAATTAGGGAAGCATGAGAATGACATCATGGAAAAAACATGTTTTTCTGTCCATCCAGTTGTTATGTGAACTGCATGAATTACAAACAGATATGCCAGCTTTACAGGAAATATGATCTAATTTTTGATCCATGGTAGGTTCACACCATGTATTGCGATGTCCCTGGGGCACAACAGTACATCAATCAGCTTATCAGGAAGAACAAGGATGAAAGAGCAGATTGGAAAGAAGTTTTTAATAATGCTCAGGCTGACATTCTGTCATATGAAGTATTTTATGGAAATGAAACTACAGATGACAAAAGGTATATTGGATAGTTAATATAGCAAAGATAGGAATAATACAGCAAAATAATGAGCTGTTTTCACAGAGAAAAAAATATGTTTTAAAGAATGCTATTACAATTTTCATGCATAGTTATGGGGGGAAAAAATCAGAGTCTACATCTATATTAAAAAAGAAATCATGGAACGTAGAAACACCAGCTACAGAACATGGGAAAACATTTCAGCTTAACAGGCTTATGAAAGTTTTATCCGTTGTATTATAAAATATGCTGAAATAAGCTTATTTGGCAAGCCTGTGCTACACCATCAACACCTTTTTTTTCTTACATTTTACAGGATGTTTCTTCCTCATATTCTAGGTAATTGCATATTTCTTGTGGTTTAAGTAACCAGTTCCTTACAAACTTTTTCTTTCTTTTTTTTTTTTTTTTTTTAATGACAGGACACAGCTCTCAATGAAGTTTTTAAGAAATCTTGGGAAAGCAAAGTCTGAATTAGAATATGTTGAAACAGAGGAAATTGTGTTTGATTGTATCCAGACAGGGGAAATCCCTAATTGGATTAAAAGAGATTGTCTTTATGTGGCCTTGACAGGTGAGAAATCCTCTTGTCAACTCAGAGAAGCCTAATTATCCTCAGCCAACTCACTTTTGAATATAGGAAAACACAGTGCAGCAGAAAAAGGCACTTAGATGCATGCTGCTGCCATGCCATAAGGTATCCCATGAAACATTTTTAGTTATGTGCATTTTAATGAATTACTATATGAATTTTAATACTGGGTCATGTCTTGTAAACACATGGTTTCCACATTTATACCCCCCTTTGGGTTCACTCTTCCTTTGGTATCTCTATCGTTTTGAAAATCAGGTATATGTTGCATATTTTGTCTAAATATCTCAGTGGGTGTCCAGGGTAAACACACCCAGAACCCCCCCAGATTCAGCAGCCATGCACTGAATGCAACAGCAAATGCAGAATTCAGAAGTAACCCCTTTTGAAGAAAACTTCAAAATATCCATTGCATGAATTTAACACATTGTACTCTTCTGAGACAACTAGTAGAAACCCTTTTCCAAATACTTGGCTTGCTTTTTCTGTGATTCTGGAACACAAAACCTGATTTTGGTGGTTTAGGCAGGGAAAGGAGGGTGGTTGTGAACTTCTGTTTGAGATAATGACTATTTCTACTTTACAAGATTTACTGGGCTGTATGTTTATTATATGTGACTAAGTAATTACTGGAACTCTCCAGAAGACCTTGCAACATGTTCTGAGGAGACAGAGCCACCATCCAGAGGATCTCATGCAGAAGTTTAAAATGGAAATCAAGGTAATATTTTACAATGTGTCACCCCACATGGTATTAAAGAAGATATTAAAAAATGCCCTCCTTTTCCTAACTATTCTTAAGGAATTTGAGATTTGCTCTGTGATGTCTGTATATGCATCTTTTTCCCAAAAAGCAAATCTCAGTGGGATTTAGATGCAGAGATCTGCGGTTATATAAATGTAGCCCCTAAACACATTTACATTAAAAAATACTACAGCTCTGCTCCATAGTGAATTATATGGTCACACCTTTCTGTGTATGAAAGAATTCCCATGTTCTATTTTTACATCTGTGTATCCATTTTACTGTTTACATACAAATTGTTTTACTCATCTTGATGACCCTGTTACAAGTGAGGTACATTAATGTGTTTATACCTAATGATTTGGGATAAACAGATTTCCTGTTTAGTAGTAGGTTGCAAATGAAATATTGCTTCATCTGCATTTACATCAGAGTAAATAACCGAAAGAAATAACTGTTTAAATTGTGTTTTCTCTGCTGAAAGTGACACAAATGCATATTTTAGTGATTCAATGAAAAGCAGAATGGAATGGATCCATTTATCATATTGCTGTTGTTGGATCTCAAAGTGAATAGCCCAAAAATTGCCTGAAATCATTACCTCCCTTGTATCAACATTAACACAACCACCATCATCCCATGTTAATGCACAGAAATTCTTCATTGATAAGTAATGAACAAATTGTAGAATATTTACATTGATAATTATTAGTTATACCATTGCTTGCATTTTTTTGTTTGGTTCGGTTTTGATCTTTATAAGTTTACCAAAGAGCAGAGGAACAGTAAGAGACATACAAACACTGGAACAAGGTCCCCATTTTAGAGAGGAATATTGGAGAGAAAGCTTGAAGCAGAAAGCACTTTCTGCAGTATCTTTGGAGTAGAAAATGAATTGGAAGAATTAAAAGCCCATGGTTCACTAAATATCGGAAAACTTATGCAGGCATTTAAGTGTTTTGAAAATTTCACCCTTTTTCCAAAAATATTTTTAAGACATCTTAAAAAAATAACAATAAAAAACCAACATTATGATAGCTGAAAGAGCCAACATTATGTGGCTGAACAAAGAAGTCTTTGAGTCAAACAAGTACAGATCTGCTTGCAGGTGGATGGGATGCATCTCGCTAAGTTTTTGCTGTCTAAAATGGGGCATTTAACATGTCTCTACAAGCAACATATGCAGAGAGATGGTTCCAAAGGGTAATTTTCTTCTGTGAAACACAAGCCTCCAAAATTAACTTCAATCTGTCCCACTTCAAAATACTATGCAGTAGTTGTTTTAAAGTGCTAGGTCTGGTACCATAGGATGTGTTTTAACTCTTCACTCTCTTTTTTTGTCCCTAAAAATTTAATTGAAGAAATTGGAGATATGAAGAAAAACTTAAGAATATATATATATATATATAAAGAATATAGCCAATCAAAGAACAAACAAAGGTGAATATGATAGTTGTTGTTGAAGACAAGCACTTGTGGTCTTTAACAAATGGTTATTGAAGATGTTAATACTAAATTACTGGCAGAAAATGCACACTGCAAATTTAGAGACCAAATCTGCACTCTTAAGGTTGGGTTTTTTTTCAGCTGCCAAGCATAGGCACGTGGGACTAGGAGTGGTTTATTTGCGCTAGTCAACTGGGTCAAGTCCCTAATGTTACTGCCTGTATGTTAAGTTGAAAACAAGTTTTATTCCAGCACTGACCTGGCATTCAGAAGGTAACATCCACAACTTTTAATTTTTTTAACTGCATGCCTATTCTTTATGTACTACTTCTAGGTTTGAATTGCCCATCCAGAAAGAACACTATCTACAAATGAAGCATACCTCTATGACAGTGCTTTTATGCAAACAAATTGATAAGTCTATTATAAATATATACTGCTGGGAACACAATGTGTGTTCCTGAGTGCCATTAATGTATTTATGGCCTGTTCCAATTGAGTTGTTAGTCCACTTTTCTGCCCTAAGACCATTGGAAAGGAATGCAAGAGAAAAGAAATAGGGACAAAGATGTCACTAAAAGGTAGATGCATTATGGTGAGGATACTGAAGAGAAAAACAACTAGAGTGGGTAAAGAAGAGGGTGATTGTGAGTGTATAGTGATGAACATACCACTCCAGCATGCAGCACCATTTAGGATCAGTCCAGGCATTAGACAGGACTGGACCAGTGCCAGTCCACCACAGGCAGAGGAAAAAAAACCCTAAATATTTGTAAAAACTATATAGGAATTACATGCAGAATGTACACATAGACCAATGACTGATTTTCTGCTGCAGTTAGAATTTTGATGTATTTGATGGTGAGACAGGCATAGTTTAAAATCACCTTTAAGGAGATTTTTGAGCTATGGTGCAGCTATCAACCTGTCTAGTGTAAAGCAATTGGATATTTTATATACAGTAGTGTAAAATAAAATAAACTACCCAAAAGGAAATAATTTCTTTATTGACTTTATTGGTTAGGTTTGTTAGCTATTCAAACGAAGTCCTCATATTAAAAGATTGTATCTGTGAAGAAGGTTTGACACAGTTCTTATTCTTTTTCTAACCATTCTGAATGTCTGACCATAAAGCTTATAGTTTAGATCCTTCCTTCATTTAATCTCATGTTTATGCAAGTTTACTGAAGCAATTTCGTGGCTTCATATGCAATTGTTCAAGTTACTAGATTTTATATCTTTTTAAAATTCTGCAACAGATAGAAAAGGATTAATTTCTTCACTAAGCAATTGATACTTATTAACTGTCAATGTTAAGGCTGGGAATTAAATTTAATTAAAATTATTCACAAATCAACATTTTAAGTAGCAGCTGTTACATACTTAAACTTAATTAAATTAACCAATTTACCGTAAGTGAGAAAAATAAGAACAAGAAATCTAAGTAAATTTTATTTCATTTTGATAAAAATTGTTCAAGTAAAAGTGGTACTAACTGAGATTAGTGAATTGACAGTTTGTTTTTTATCCCCTTGGGCCAGATATTTAACTCTATTTCTGAGCTAAAAATGCAAACCCATGTCTCTGACTGAAACAGCAGAGATAACTAGATCTTATTGAAAGAACTGAAAAATGAAAATTCTACTAAGACCAGTAATTTTTGGTTCCTAATGTCTTAGAGAACTGATGACTAGTTGTTTAGGGTATTTTTCAGTACTTCTCATACTTTCCTACTTTATTTTTCTTTTTAAACTGAGAAGAAAACCAGTCTTTCTCCCTTATCAGATCCCAAAGTACTTCCTGGTTTGGAGGGGTCTAATGCATTTTAGTGCATTTTTACACACAAATAAAGAACTTTAGTTCAAACAAGACTAAAATTGGGACTTAAAAAACAAAGCTGAAAAAAGGGTACTTACGTCACCCTCAGCTGATAAAAATGAAAAAAAAAAAAAGTCCAACATACTTCCAAGGAATTCTGTTGTTTTATCATGTGCAAAATTTCTACTTGTTTGTCCTTCTAAAGGATGCTCATGATGAACAACAGCAGCATTATAAATGCCTGATAATATTATTGTACTATTTCTCTGGTACATGGAAACAAACAAACAAGCAAAAGATTTAAAAAAAAATGTAATCAAATAAAAGGCTGGTATACTGAAAGAACAAACAATAATTATTTAGAAAAGTTGCACTAGTCAGAATCTTCATTTTAAAATGTTTTTCTCCCACCAGAGGAGAATCTTTGCTGCAGAAGTCAAGTTCTCTTTAGGAAAACTTCTATAGAACATAACTCTTATTTAACAGATCTAATCTTTTGACCTGCAAACAATCAAATGAAGTATTTAATCTAGTTCAAAAATATTGAATTATTTTTGAGTAAAATATGATCATATCGATTTCTTATTGAAACTGTATTTGACTGTCTGATAAAGATTCAGTACAACCACTCTAATAAAAAAAAAAAAAAGATTGTAGAGAAAGAAAAAAAAACTGAAGAATTCAGCAGTAAACTACAAGATAAAGCTCTCAGAATGTAGATATGTGGATTGTCTAATATCTACCAGACAAGAAAATGAAGTTGAATTACACAATACTGACAACTTCTTAAGCTAGGTAATAGACACCCCTACCTGAGGGGATGCGATACTGGACCTGGTGGTCACCAATGCAAGCGAGCTCATCGGAGATGTCAAGATCATAGGCATCCTGGGCTGCAGTGATCATGCACTGCTAGAGCTCACGCTCCTGAGGGAAATGATAATAACAAAGAGTATAGTCAGGAGCCTGGATTTTAGCAAAGCAAAATTCCAGCTCCTCAAGGAGATAGTCAGAAGGACTCTCTGGGAAATGATCCTCAGGGACAGGGGAACAGAACAGAGCTGGCAGATCTTTAAGGATGTGATCCACAGAGCGCAAGAGCTCTCGATCCCTAGGTGTAAGAAATCGGGCAAAGAAGGGAAGAGACCTACATGGCTGAGATGAGAGATACTGGTCAAACTAAGGAGGAAGAAGGAACTGTACAGGCAGTGGAAGCAGGGACAGGCATCCTGGGAAGAGTATAGGGATGCGGTCCGGTTGTGTAGCAATGGGGTCAGGAAGCCAAGGCACAGCTGGAGCTAAACTTGGCTAGGGATGCAAAGAATAATAAGAAAGGATTCTACAGGTATATCAGCCAGAAAAGGATGGTTAAAGAAAGCGTACCCCCGCTGATGAGCGAGACTGGCAAGCTGGTAACAGCAGATGAGGAGAAGGCTGATGTACTCAACAACTTTTTTGCCTCAGTCTTCACTGGCAGCCTCTCTCCTCACCCCTCCCCAGTTGATGGATGGCATGAGGGGGACCGGGAGGGCAAAACCC
>NW_009259307.1:1592768-1625054 GCF_000687185.1 Egretta garzetta
AAAGGCTGGAATGGAGCTGGCAGTGTACACTGGCAGCCCAGAAGGCCAACCGTACCTTGGGCTGCATGAAGAGAAGTGTGGCCAGCAGGTTGAGGCAGGTGATTCTGCCCCTCTACTCTGCTCTGGTGAGACCTCATCTGGAGTACTGTGTCCAGCTCTGGAGCCCCCAGCACAAGAAGGACATGGAAGTGTTGGAGAGGGTCCAGAGGAGGGCTACAAAAATGATCTGATGGCTGGAGCACCTCTCTTATGGGGACAGGCTGCGAGAGTTGGGCTTGTTCATCCTGGAGAAAAGGCAGCTGCAGGGAGACCTGATTACGGCCTTTCAGTACCTAAAGGGCGCCTATAGGAAAGATGGGGAAAATCTTTTTAGTAGGGCCAGCTGTGACAGGATGTTGGGGTAATGGTTTTAAACTAAAACAGGGTAGGTTTAGACTAGATATAAGGAAGAAATTCTTTACAATGAGGGTGGTGAAACACTGGAGCGGGTTTCCCAGAGGGGTAGGGGAGGCCCCATCCCTGGAAACATTCAAGGCCAGTTTGGACGGGGCTCTGAGCAACCTGATCTAGTTAGCGGTGTCCCTGCTCCCTGCAGGGGGGTTGGACTAGATGACCTCTAGGGTTCCTTTCCAACCCAAAACATGATTCTATGATTCTATGAAAAAAGAAGCAGGCATGAAATAATTTTCAAACCCCTATTCTAAAATACTCTGAAACTTCCCAAAAATAACAATTTAAAACTTAGAATGATTTTATGAATACCCACGAGCTCAAAAGATGTCATTACTGGTACTTATTGTAGTATCATTTGATAAGGCTGAAGCTTTTCTATCACTTCTTTTTTGTATTGCTTCTTCTTAGAGCATTAGAAATGTCTTGAATTATTTCAAAATGAAACAGAAAAGTGGGATAAATTTTTATCCAAAAATCATTTGCATTATGTGTAAGTATCATAAGTAATAGGTTTGACTGTAATCTGAGATATATGGGATCTACAGCTGCAAATACCTTAGACATTCTACTAAAATTATTCTTCAAAATGAAATTAATATTTCTGGAAGATATGTCCTGTTTTTTGGATAAGAAAAGAATCAATCTTGGTACATTTCTGCAAAAGCAATGACACCCTTCAAAAAAACCTCAAAGGTCAATGGTCTAGGGACTGATCTCATTTGTGTTTCATAAATAGAAATTAAAGCCATTGGCTTCTGAGTAAAAACAGATTTATACAGTGTTATATTACAAAACAGTACTGATCAGGTCTCTGTTGATTGTCTTCTGCAATGCTTTTCACTAACAGAAATAAAATGGTACTGCCATTTCATCACAGCTGAAATGTAAAGGCATGGACAATTTTACCTGCCTGAATGTTTGTTTAATAGGTTGTTTCACACAGATTTTGTGATACAAAGCTACAAACTACTTATTAAAATGAGAAGGAGCCACACACAGTTTTTCCACGTTTACTTTATCAGATTTCCTGAGAAAAATGTTCTTCCCTTGTTCAGGAAGGAACCCAACCTTTCTAATTCAGGGCAGAGTTGCAGAAATACAAATGGGTGTTAGGAGTTTATTACTTTTTGAATTTTCATAGAATAAAATGGACCTGACTGGGTTTTGCATGCCTTTGAAAATTTCTATTTTGAAAGTCATGAAGACAATCCCTGTAGATTTCAAATGTGTGCATCTCTTATTTCTTCTTGTTTCCAGTGTGGAAACAGGAAGAGCTGTAACTAAAAGAAAAGATACAGGTAGGAGATCTGGGACCAAAACTGTACTGATCATTACTGATTCTGCAAGGAGTAAGCAGAAGAAAATGTCAGTATTGAAATAGTGTTGTATTACCATGGAACAGTAACTCCACTTACAATAGCTCAGAATTAATAATAGTCAAGGTGTTCCCCATGTTCTCCTCAAAATAGTAAGTAAGGAATGTTTGGTTTCCTGCGGCAAATACCACGAGTTATCTTCCATTTTACATATACTGTTTTTACCTAAAAAATCTTCTTTTTGCTTCTTGAGAAGAAATGACGCTTCAGAAATACGGACCCCACTTAAAGCCAGTATGAGAGACAGAAGAAACAGCTCTGACAGTTACAAGTACAAAGCCTTCATAACATAAAATTTGTTAAAAAAAAAATAATCCCTGTCTTTTCAGAAGGGAAGATTATTAGCAAAAAAATTGCAAAACACTTTTATTACTGATATTTTGGATTATGACAGTAGTTGTATGGAGACAAAAGTTCTGAACTAGAAGAGCATCCCAAACATATTTGCATCTTATATCATCTTAGTCATGAAATTTAATTTCTGTCATTAACATATATAGGAAACAGTCAAATTCGCTTTTTGATTACACGATTTATTAGCTACTTGTGTACAAAAAACCCAAGAGCTTCATTATCATAGCATAAAAATTGTAATTTCATTCTTTTACTAGGAAAAAAAGCTGAAAGAAATGAAATGTTAAGCTTACCAACATCTTTCTGCCCTGTTCTAACATGAAAGACACAGCATTTCTCATCTAGAGTGTGTTCAGGGGCTTCTCCTTAGCTCTCCATGTCAACTCACCTGAAACACACCAATTCCTAGGATGATTAGCTTGTCCACCTTGGTAATGGCTTTCTCATTATCAGAGACAGTGATAAAACTGTGGTATTACTTTATACATCTTTTTTGAGATCACTGTTCCAGAAGAAATTTGACAGACTCTGTATCTTTACAACACAAAAAGGCTTTGCAGATGTGACTCTCTTCAGCATAAAGCAGCTTATATATAAGATAAAAGTAGTGGTCCTATGTCCAGTTCTTGATTCTTTCATGTTTTTCCTGTATCTGCAACTCTCCCATTAACCCCTCTCAATCACAGGTGCTTTCTCCCTCCTGTGCGATCTGCCACTGAACTAACTTTTAGCTAACATGGAAATCTCAATCTCAGCAGACAAATTCATTTCTACTATGCTTATCTGAGCAGATGTAAAAGCATTCATGAAAATCAATGTAAAAGAATATTTTGCTTTAAAAGAACCATTAAGGTTCTCCTTCTAATCCACTCCTACTTTTACAGCTCTCTGATTATTGCTTGTTTCAGGTATATAGTTTTGGAGTTTTATCTTTTCTTATGTGTTTTAATGTTATTCCACATATAGTGTGATGGAAAATATATCATAATAACAAAAAAAAGAAAAAAAGAAGAGGCTTCACAGTAGGAATGCAAGGTAGTGGCAGCATGATGCAAAGTCAGTGGGATTGACAGAATATATGGGGGACGTGAGTTTTAATTTAGAGAGGGTTGGGGTTTTTAATTTCATGCTAGATAAAGTCTCCTTCTCACTGTGCTCACACCTTTTGCAAAAGGAGAGGGGGAAAAAAAGGTTATCTATGACATAAGTAGTAAAATCAGCACTGTCAAAATTGCATCTATCTGAAAAAGCCTATTATTTTTGCCTGCTGAAATTCAGACACAAGTTTTCCAGATAATGAGGCTTTCATTTTTGCTTTTTACAGCATTAAAGGCAAATTTCTGACAGAGTTTTCATCCCTTCTCATGTTCCACAGAAAAGGTACCTTTGTCTGATGGCAGAGCTGTTCATCTCCCAGAGAAATGTATCTCATTGTACCTAAACTAAAAATCACATCAACTGAAATGGTCACCATCATTAGTGGAAACATGGACCTTCGCTTGGATGTTTTTTATTGAAACAGTTTTCCCTCAGGTCTGGCCCTACTTGGCCTGACCCTGGTGGAAGAAAAGAAATGGGACCTCCTCTTCAGTTGTGGCTTCTCCTCATCTTCTCCTCCAGCTTTTGGCTTGCAGTTCACCTGACAGTCTTGCACTTTTTCAACAGTTAGACAGCCCAGGTGTAATGCCACCTTATTCATCACATAGAAACAGAAATGGATGACATAGACATCACCAGAAACAAATAAAAGTAGCTTGCTTCTTCCTAGAGAAGGCAGCCTCTAAATGGAAGTTTACCATTGGTGTCTAATTCATTTGACAATGAAATATATCAATGAATTGTTGTGGGGGTTTTTTGGTTAATTGAAGGCCACAACTATATTAGGGCATTAGAAAACAAACAGTAGCAGTCAGCTAATGTAAACCTTTAAGAGCAAAGGAAAAGTGGGGCAAGGTGTAGTTAATATTGTTAATGTGAAAATGAAACCAGAAAAGGTGGAATTGTTAACTTTAAGGTATAGTCCTCAGTGTTTTCCATACAATACCATATTTTCCACACAAAAATCATATTCCATAGACCTCATCTATACAGAATATGACAGAGTAATACAAGTGACAAATAAAAGGAACAATTGCTGCAATTTTAACTCATGACCTTGAGTCCATATTTTTTGAGGCAGTCACCAAATGAAAGGAACAATTCTGAAGATATTTCTAATTAAAAGGACTAGCATTTTTACTCAGGGTGGCAGCCTGTAACAAGCAGAGTTCCCCACGTATTGATACTGGGCCCCAAGCTGTTCAAGCTCTTCATAAATGAACAGGATGATGGGACTAAAAGCACCCTCACCAAGTTTACTGATGTCACTAAACTGTGTGGCAAGGTGGATACATCAAAAGGGAGCGCCATCTTTCAGAGAGACCTGAACAGGCTGGAAGAGTGGGCTAGCAAGAACTGTATGAAGTTTAACAAAGTATAAGTCCTGCATCTGGGATGACATAACCAAAGGTCCCAGAACAGGCTCGGATCTGTGTGGCTGAGGAGCTGCCCTTCTGAGAGAGACCTGGGGGTCCCAGCAGACAAGAAGTGGAACGTGAGTCAGCAGAGCACCACTGCAGCAACCAAGGCAGTTTGGATCCTGAGCTGGATCCTGAGTTTGGATCCTGCATCCTCATGGGCATTACTGGCAAAGAGAGAGATGTGATCACCTCAATCTACCCAGCACTTGTCAGGCTGCACCTGGAGTACTGTGTCCAGCTCTGGTCCCCACTCTTCAAGAAACACTATTCAAAAATAGAGAGGGTCAAAGAAGGGCCGCAAAGATAATCAAAGGGCTGGACAACCTGTTGTATGAGGAAAGACTGAAAGAATTAAGTCTCTTCATGCTGGAGAAGAGCAAGGTTGGGGGACCCTCATCACAGTGTCCCAGTACTTAAAGGGCATCTACAAAGAGGACAGAGGCTCTCTCTTCAAAAGGAGCCACAAAGAGAAGACAAGAGGCAATGGGTACAAGTTGCACCAGGAGAGATTTCTTCTCAACGTAAGAAAGCATTTTTTTACAATGAGAACAATCAGTCACTGGAACAACCTCCTCAGCAACACAGTGGAGTGACCATTGCTGGAAGTTTTCAAGATGCAATGGGACAAGGTGCTAGATAATCTCATCTAGGCTCCCTTTCTCATGAAAGATTGGACCAGGGGATCTTTCAAGGTCCCTTCCAACCTGGGATATTCTATGATTCCATGATTCTATAGACAGTCTAAAGAAAGGCTGGAGGTATGCTTGGCTGCACAGGAAGAACTCTCTGCTCCCCACTCCCCATCAAATGAATGTGCCCTCAGAAATGCTGGTCACTGTCTGAGGGAACTGCAGATTGGCCCTGGAGGACATTTTCTCTTACATATCCAGTGGAATTCAAGACTGCTGGAAACAATGATCTTTTCCTATCAAATGCAGTCGATTAGCTATACAGTGATAACTTCTGGTACCATGGACTTTGTTGACAGCTGCTCCATGTCTGTTTGTGTTTGGGTCCCACTTTAATGAAGAGAAAATAGATAAAGCCAACTTCAGAAAGATGTTTTTCTTCTTGTTGTTGCTGGTTAAAGACTTATTTAAGAGCTTAGAAAATTACCACATACTCTAATCTGTCTGGTTGTGAGCCTGGTTTTCTTATTTATCTACTTACATATTTCAGTGACCATAAATTTAGATAGTGCATGTTTTTAACAAGTTTTGTTCTGTTCAATTTCCTTAGTAATTTAGGACAAAATTGTCCTTGCTTTGCAATTCCTCAGCCAAGGCTTGACACATGTCCCGCATGTTCCTTGCTGGATGATCAGAAATGAATATACTGATTTCTTGTTCATTGTAAAAAGATAAGATTGACTTAATGGAGTTGCCTATTTTTAATAAATAAGATTTTTTTCATTCAGTTAAAATGCAAGTGGCATTTTAAATTTCTCTTCTCTAACAGACTGTAAAATATTATACTGTTAGCAGGAATAACTAGGTTTGAAATCTGCTTTAGATTTAACCTCTCAGGGGACCTAGGACTGTGTGTCTTACATGGTGGTGAAGCAGGAGCGGTCTCCCGCCCCGCCCTGCTTCGTGGTGGTTTTGTGACTGAAATGTCAATGACAAAGGAAGCCCTCAGAGTACTCATTCTAAAATTTAACTCTTTAGGGAAAACTCTAAAGCATTCATCTCTCCTGCACTTAAGTAAATCTGAGTTAAAGTAAAGTAGTTTCAGCTATTGCTGAAACTGCTATCCCTGGGGGAATTTTACACTCAGAGTCTGGCAGAAAATATTTCTCCACTCTACAGTAACCACTTTTTTCCTCTTTTTCTTCATTTCACTTTGCAATTTTTTCTTTTTTTTTTCATTTCTCCACTTCTTAACTGTCATAAATAATTTTTTTTCATCTGTGTCTAGTGGTGCTGATTTTTACTTTATCGGTTGATTTTCTGAAATACATCCCTTAATATATTTTATATATTTAGATCCTTCTATCAGAACTGAACAGTAATATTCTAGTAATTGATGTTTCAATTTTTTTTTTTCTTTTCTTTTAGTGAACTTGTTTGGGATGACTTTTTTTTTTTTTACAGATTAACTAATCATCTTAAGATAAATATTTCAAAATTATTTATATGTATTTTCTTTCATTAATCATATGACACAAATTCCACATCATAAGAAAGAATAATAACAGTGCTGGTTGTTCTTATTTTTATATCCTCCACATAGCCTAGTCTTAGTCTTCTCTATTTCTGCTCACATGAAAACTTTTTGTTTCTATGTTAGAACTTTCCTGTTCCTTGTGGGATGTTCTAAGCTGAATACATTGGTAAAAAAGTATTTTTAGGGTAGAAAAAGAGATTAATTATTAAATTGTTAGTTATGATATAAAACAAATGTTGAAACCCCAGATTTCTATTAAATGATTAACTATAGCCCCCTTGTTTCATTCAGTGCAGCCAAATCTATTGCCTCACATCAAATCCAAGTCATAGTAAAAAAAATAATTTTCCAAGCCACGTTTTTGAGTAGTGTCGCATAACACAATACACATGCGCCACTATTTCTCATAATGGCAGCTGTAGATGCAGGAGTATTACTGAAAATTATTATCAGACAGATTATTTTGTCCAAAAGCTGCGTACATTATATTTTTTTTTATTACAAATATAATCCTGAAGTGAGTGGGAATTTTTGCCGCACTTTGAGCTCACAAGCAGCGATGGTCCCAATGATGCAGACTCTGGCTGTTTCTACAGCGCCCGCAGAATCAGGCTCAGGCTTAACAGAGAGAGCAACCAGTTGCATACCCAAGACATATGGGACAGAGCTCAGGTTTGGGGCAGAGCTCAGGTGCTGGCTCTCTCTCTGCTAGCGGCGGAGTGTGACAGAGGTGTTGACAACGTGGCCACTGAGACTGGAGTATGACCTCCATCCCCAAACGAACACAGCGTCTAAACAATGGAAGAGTCTCAAGAGGTTCCTGTGGCTTCAGTGCAGGCAGGAATTCTGCTTCCCAAGAGGTTACTATATGCTTGCACCTGTAGTAATTTTTTGGTATGTTCAAGGGCAATACCAGAGGTGCATCCTCCCTTCACCTGTGCAATGAGTGCAAACTGAGCCCATTGGAGCCCTCTGATCCCACCGTTACCTCCTCTGTCTCAATCTCATTATTTCAGTGTCTCAGCTCTTTGCCATCTCCTTACTTACCAAGTTCCTACCACTGGCTCCATTTCATTTCCACCAACCATTTTATTCTTTTGTTCCTCCATTTCAGTATCCTTTTTGCAAAAGCCACATCTGCAGCTTTGAGACCAGGAATCATCTTTAACTCACTGAAACACACAGGACTTAACCTGATAATTTAAAGTTGGCTAGAGGCAATTGGCAATTAAACCCATTCTCTGGTCCCATAAGCATGTGACGACATTAATGGCATGCTCTGCAAGGCAAACAAGTCCCCCATGTGACAAACAGAGCATTCTTTGTGAAACTATTTGTTTGGGTGCTTCAAGAGATGGCATAACTCAGTTCTATAATGTGCTGGCAATGCCAGAGAAATTAGGGGCCTCTTGCTGTGACAAGTCCTTTTTATTGCAGAGTTTGTGATGGATTTGGTTCACTGATCACACCCAGTGTTTGTAGGAGGCTAAGGGGATGAATACAGTTCCTTTTAACTAATGCTGAGACAGGATAACTGTTGTGCTTCCCCAAATACTGCTGCTTTGTAAACGGTATGATCATGGGGAACTATTCTCAGCAGAAGGGGGAAAAACCCCCTTACAAACATTTCTGTTATTGATGAGACAATACAATGAAATCTTATGCTGACAAATACTTTGGGGGCAAATAAAGAGAAAAATCATGAACGATATCTTTAAAAACTTTAGTGGTATTACCATGTTTCTGGGTACATTGTTGTTCTCTTGTAAACTAGAAGATGCGGTATCAGTTACTCACCTAACATTTAGACTCAAATTCTGAAATGTTATGCCAGTGAAATAGCCATATTTAGCCTTTGTAAAATATATTATTAAGCATATAGTGAGTGCATAGTGCCTTATCTTTATCCATTTTTTACAGGAGACACTCTGAAATGTCATACATGTCTGCTAATAATGAACTTAAACTGAAGCTGGTTTATAAATTCAAAACCTATTATTGAGATAATTTGTTAGACAGTATTATTGGTAACATATATTCTGTTCATCTCTCAGTACACAAAGAAAAGGATTCATACTTCAGCAGATGTTTGTCCTAGCTAAATAAAAAAATGCACAAATGACAGACCTTGAACATATTGACTTAGCCATAGGAATGACATAATGTTTCTTCAGAAAAAAAGAAGTAGCTTTTTTTTCTGAAAATTACATTTTTTGCTGATTTTTTCTATCTCTCTCCTTTTAAGTATCTTTGATTGTCTCTTCTACATACAGAGCTTCATCAAACATAGCTCTCTTTTTCCTGTATTAGCTGGTACTTACATACTAATACAGTAATGCATAACCATTTGACCACATCCACAGCATCATATACAGGATATGTATTTCATTCCCCATTTTTCTTCTCTTTCCATGATCTTATTTTACCAAAGGCCATGGACAGGCCACAGGAAAGTTCTAAAAAGAAGACGACAATCTTTTGTGTGACCATTTAAAAACTAAGTTTAGAATTCAAATTATTTTTACTTTTCTGTTTATGGACTGTAATTTATGCTGTAGAAAGTGAGCTCCTATGCACTGTGTAAACTAGAAAAATGTCAGGACAGAATGCACCATTGTCTATGATGCTACATTTATCAAATTGTCCTTAAATTATAAAACCAATCTAGAAGTGCAACTAAAACAGTTTTTCCCAGAAAAAAAAAAAAAAGGTAATTTCATACAAAGGTTAAAAGCCTCTTGTTCCTCACAGAGTCACAGATTTGCAAAGATACATGTGTCTGTGTAAAAAAAATGGGTGAAAATACACTGAAATTTCTGTTCTCAGACCGAAATTTTAAATTACATAAGTTTCATTGCTAGTCCAAAATTTGGGAAGCGACCTAAATTCTGCCCTTGTGAACTTTTTTGATATTCAGTTGATGTAGCAACATTGTTAAGATGAAGATTTCAACATGAGCAAAGCTGTATCCCAAGCACTTCCTTTTGTCAAGTCCAAATATCATTACTCTTGCTGTTAGGTACCTGTTTAGTGGACAGTTGTCACAGACAAATCTTCTAGGGCTGAATAGGCCTGGGTTCACCCATAATGTTCTAAAAACAAACATAATAAGGCTGGGTGTTTGCCTGTCTAATTTTCTAATTCTGTGATAGGATCTAATATCAGTCTGCTAGTTCAGGAAAAAAAAAATATTTACTCTAGAAAGTACTTACACTTCTCGAACATATTTATACTACAGTGAAGCCTAAAATTAGCCCCTGAATAATTTTTTTCCTTCAACACGGCTTCTGGGAAAATCCAGGCTTAATAACTAAAATAGGAGGTGTGAGTGATCAGTGAATCTAGGTGATGAGGCACTTGCTTTTATCTTAATAGAAATGTTTTTCTAAGAAGCAGAAAGTGAAATTTTGCTAGTTTCATTCTTTCAATATAAGAAAGCTTCCATATACCCCAGCACAGGCAGGTAGGCAAAAATAACTGTGGCATATCTGATACTGAGATTTTGAGGAGGAGTGCCAACTGGATATGATTTGCCAGTCTTATCGTTTTTACGGGTACATCATGATGATTTTGTTTTAGGTTAATTGCAAATTATATTACTAGAACTTATGCCTACAGAAATAGAGCTATTTGTTCGCTTTTGATTAAGAAGATGAACAGTACCACTGCAATGGAAAAACAGAGGTTATGAATATTCAATACTGGTAATACCCAAAGCATAAAATGACTAAATACAATATCGAGTAAAATCCAATTTACATCCATGGCTGACCAACTGATGAAAATACAGGTATCTCTGGGGATAAAATATCCATCTAGTATAGTGTCTTTGGTAGTACTGTGGAAATAACAGCATGCAACATTCATGTTCACCTTGATCTACCTTTCATACACATCCTTGGTTGATGAAGTGTTGTTACTGGCAAATTAATTTTCCAGTGGAAATTTAATTGAATTCCTTTCCATTTCTTAAATTATAGAAGTTTAATTTCAACATAAATAAAAATAATTTTCAATAGAACTCGTTTTCATTTCTTCTCTTCGTCTTCATACTTGAGCATGTTCAGAATACTAAAGTAAACAGTATGTCAAATTGCACAGTGTAGTTTCCTTACAAAGAGAGAAATGAAAACTCAAGAATTACTTTCTTTTCCTTAAGCTCATTTGAAATACAAGGTATTATTACTATGCCTTCTTAAATAATATAAAAATCTACTTTATAAAGCATAGTTGCAACTATAAGAAATGTGTAGGATATAGGTGCAAGAAAAAAAGAGTAATCAGACAGTTCTTGCACTACTGAAAATAGTCTCATAACCATGAATGTAGGACAACCTAAGTCTTCAGCTTCTAAAAACATGCCCTTATTAAATCTGAACGTGCTATATCTTCAAGAGTTCCCATTTTCTTTGTATTAAGATTTGAAAAACTTTAGCTAATCACTTATGAATGAAGAGCTGTAAAAGTCACCTATGATGAATGCCCAAGCACTTCATAAAAGAAAGTTTCCCTGGAAGGCATTGAAGACGTGTCCTCAAATCTGGGTAGCTGCCTCCACCCAATGTTTTCATCTGGTTGTGCAGAAGTAAAGACTAATGCTGCTGAAAGAGACATAAATGTGTTTATAAAACATATGCACTGCAGCTAGAAAACATCTGGCACAACTAGAGTAGAATTGTAGCACAGAAGCTGCCTCAGGAAACGTAATCTTTCCCTGTCTAAAATTCTGCTATGAAAAATGATAAAGGACTACAAAAATCTGAATGTTTCTTTGCATACAGAGCCTGTATAATGATGTTTTCTACTTTTGTCACTGAGTGTCCAATTTTAAAAGGTAGAGTTTCACTTGAACTATAGAAAAATAAGACTAAACATGTGTTCCACTTTACAAATCCAATTTGTCTGTGGCCAGAAGAGAAGGAAATGGCAGATGCGTTTGAGAATGGATTGGATTCTTCATTCTGGTCCAGCTGGAATACTGGACCATGGTCTAGCAGCCTTACTCATGTTGATTATTCTCTTTATATCTACCTACGGAATAAGTACAAAAAAAGGGAATCAGATTTTTGTAACTGTAGGTGGAACCCACACAGGCAGCAAAGCTCACCTAGGTGGACTAACTCTCCCTCTAGTCTTTTAAAACTGCCAGTTTTTCTCCATTGACAAGAAGAAAAATGAGGCGTGTGCTTCAGAAGGACTGTTTTGCTACATATTTAAATCTTAGACCCAAGTGAAGTCCTCAAAATAAACAAATCATATCTCATATATGTGTAAAATATTTTTATACAGGCAAATTTTCAGACCATTTACCAATTTCCTACTGTATAGCTTTCTGGGCTCTGGGAAAGAAGACCAGAGTAATCCAGTTGTAGCTGTATCAAAACCTGTAAAATTAAACATTATATTTTACCTTAGATGTCATTACAATTATTCTGTAAAAAAATATTTAATTGCCATAGTGCCTGCCTTTGGCCTAGTAAGACAGAGATCACTTTAATGAGCGTAAACATGGACCAACACATGTACAGAAAAATAAAAATATTTAAAATTTTATACACATTTATATTAGCAGTGTGATGCAAATGGGGAAGGGGAAGAGGAAGGAGAAAGGGAAGAGATAATTTTTAAATAACTTGTATGTGTTCATTTTACTACTCCAAATTTGAATTTGTTGATGTAACTAAGATGAGTAACTTTGATATTTAACCTGTAGGTAGCTTTTTAGATTGAAAGCATGGTCTTGATAGGGTATACAGTGTTCTATGTATCTGAAAAGTATCTCGTACTGTGGGGCTTAGATATGAATTCCTATATTGCACCTTCATTAAAATTAAACTTGCAATTCTAATATTCAACAACATAGTTAAGCAGTTGGTGGCATTTCAAAAAAGTTAAAAGAAAAATTAAGAAATTACTTGCATGCAAAACACGTTTCTGTATTTTACATACAAATAATTTGGTTGAATTCGTCATGATGGAAAAAGACAGAACTCTTATGTAAGCACTTAATATGCCACACCAGACATAAGCATATTTATGATTTTGATGATTAATTAAAATGGCCTTAAACCTCATCTATCATTGAAAGACAGCAAACTATCTCTGTTGAAAACAAGTTATGGCATCAGCTCTTAAAAAATTGTTTTGTTTTGTTTTGTTTTTTTGCTTTACAATATTATTTTAATGGCTATAATAAATAATGTCCTGGAGTACACAAAACCAGTGCAATAGGATGTATGTTAAGAGGGAAAGGGTTTTTTTAAACCTATTTTATACTACAGAGAGACTAATTGAAAGTAATTGCATTTGATTTATGATAATATAAATGCACAAAGATGCTATTTTTAATATCTCTTATGATGTAAAATCATATTTGATCTTAGAAGATTGTGATTGCATGAGTTTTTTGTTTAAAAATAGATATTGATATTATATGAAAAACTGGCAGCTTATATTTTAAAAAATATGTTGGCAAGACTATAGTAACCAAATTTATGAAATTTATCTTTCTTTATAATATTAAAAGGGATGGTAATATCTTCTTTATATTTTGAAATGATTGTAATTTTATTAATCAGTAATGAGAAATATATTGAAAAGTCAAGAAAATATTAGAACAAAGCTCATATCAGGTATTCAGGAATTAATTATACTGCCATTACAATAGACTTCCACAGTTTCCATCAATTAGCACTACAATGGGCTCAACATTTTTATTTATTTCACCATTTCTTTACACCCTAAGCTATCAGTACCATGACACATAGTATTACTAACTTACTAAACAGTCAAACTGCACCCAGTCTTTAAAAGAGCAGTTGTTAATAATAAAACACATAACACTGCAGTCCATTTTCATGGCATATTTTGCCAGGCGTTTTGTATGGATTGCCATAATTTAATTGCCTTCTATTTTATCAAATCTTTCAAAAGCTGAAACACAGAACAGATTTTAAGTCTTTAAATTCACGATTTCCATTGAAGATAATTCTCTTTTAAATGGGGACAGGTTAAAATCAGATGCAGAACAGTGCAGGGTTAAATCTTTAATGCTTAAAGTAACGGTAATTCACACTCCTCTCTGCCCTCCCTGAACTTTCTTGAGCTGCAAATTAAGAGAAAATCTCATAGAAACAACCATTAGCATGAGCAATTGCACTCTTATTAATACAGATGGGAATTATGCCATTGATAGTAATATCAGAAGGATCCAGACCTCCTAAGCGGTGCTTGAATCTTTCCCTTTCCCTATGTCAACCAAATAGTGAATTAATGTCTCCTAGAATATATTTAATTTTGATTGAATATGACAGTTATTGGATAGTAAACTCAGGAGTTTTGAGAACTAATAAGGTAATAAGGATGCAGGGACCAAATCAACCCTTCTGTCAGCCTTTCAAAAGCTTTCCAATTATGTGTGATCTTCAGATTGCATACGTTCTGTTCTAAATTTCAGCTGTGAGTGGGAGCTACAAGCATATGTCATTAGTAGGACTGTAAGTAGGTTACTACATTTCATGCATTGTGTACTATACAGGGCTTTTTGCCCACGTTCTGTGTATAAATGGATCCAGACTGAATATTGACCCTACAGACTTTGAACTTCAATAAAGAATTGTTTGTGGATCTTAATGCATACTCTCATAAAAATCATCCCTGCTGAGATCTAAAACAAGAGCTAAACTAACGTGGGGTAGTTAAAAAAGAATCCAGATCCTTTTTTTGTGAAACATATTCTACTTTGTTCTGTGGTGTTGTTTCTTCTAGCTCAGGACCACCCAACTCTCTGTGGTTCCAGATATCCCCTATTTCCCGCTGTGCCTTTTGCTTCCCCTCTTTGCACAGTGATATTGAAAAGTTGAGCTTTTTGAAATTAGTAAGCAGTACTTTGCAGGAAAATGTCTACAGAATCCAAGAACAGAATCTGTGTTACTGTCACCTTGTTTTGTGTCAGTGGGATTGATAGGTGAAAGCTCTGTTTAGCCAAAATCTAAACATCTTTTATGAGCTGTATAATCAGACTAAAATATTCAAAACTACATGTTTTTCCAGTCTGCAGATAAAACACGTTAATTTTTGCCACTTTGGCTGTTGTACTGCATGTTGCACAAATTAGTAGACAAAGAAGGGAGAATTTTGTATTTGATATTGTATATTCCTCTAAATTTGCTTAAGGTGAATATTGATTTCTTAACAAGAGAAAAGATGCATTCCATATATTGAAAAGCTTACAGCTTGAAGCTTTGGAGATACTTCAGCAAGTATACAGACCTAACAAAAAGATAAAATTAGAAGATATTTGGGGGTTGGAAAAGAAAGCTGCTGATTCACCACTTTTAAATGTTGACACTAAAAATATCAAAGACCTTAGAAGGACAGCTTTTCTTGACTTGAAACCTTTTTCTGTTTTGCAATCTCTGCATAGTCCCAAAATTGTTATTCCCTCAACCCATTCACTGTTTTTTATGCCTTTTCCACCTAAATGCTTAAAATGAGTTTTGACTTATTTTTAAAGGTAAGCAATTATTTAAAGGAATTAATTGTCTAGCTCTTAAGGAATATTTCTGGCTAGGATACATTATCACAAGTTCTTGTCATTTTTCTGTTTGATATTTGTTCTCTAAGGTTACTGGAATAATGCTTAAAGTGCCCCACTACACTTTCTCATGCTTTCTAATAGTGAGAGCAGGAAGAATAGGGGAAAAAATTGAAGACCCCAATAACTGACAAAGTAGTAAAGAAAACATACCTTTCCAAAATATAAGCATACCTGCCTCAAATATGTCATTAATACTGGAAACAATCTGCTCATTTGTCAACATAGCTTCATCACTTTGACTTTTTTGACCTTTGCATAGTACAATCAAAGTATCAGTAATATCTTGAATACAGTTCTACAAACCAATATGTGGATTATTTGTTTATTCTTCAGAATTTAATACAGGAAGGATATTTAAAAAGTGCACTTTAGATAGAAGATGATAAATTTTTCCATACCTGAACATTGCAATTCCTCAAGAAAGTGAAGGACCACGAAAAAGTGACAAATTGTAATTTTTGTTATTTGAAATCAAGGGAAGACCAAACCTTCTCACCTGATCATAAGAGAAATAGTGTTCCTGAAACTTTTCTTGTTTTGAGCACAAGTGAGGACACATCTCAGTTTATTGTCACGAAGATGATGAAAAGCTGGGTCAAGATCTGCAGCATTGCTACAGCTGAAGGTCTGCATGACCCTATGGCTGGCTTAAAGAACTGTGAGGAACTCCTTCTCACTTTGGTTGTACCTTTTTCCAAAACACAGGTTACAGATGACACTTGCTAAACATCTGATGAGGAAGGTAGCGAGATCAAAGCTACCCACTATGTCTGAGAGGTCCCTAAATACCCTCACAATCTCTGAAACTTCAAAGTGTATCTGTTCTTGTAGCAAACAAGAGCATGTGAGGTTTTTGTATGCTCATGATGACAGATTTCTTAGGGCATTTTTTTCAATCTTCTTATGGACATTCCATCCTCCTCTATATTTTTTACTGAAACTCACATATCTGTCATTTTCAGATTGGGAAAAATTATAAAGATCTGATCTGCCAACAGAGCTTTCTCCATGTATTTCTAAAGCCTGTGTGAATGTGTCGGTTGGCATGGATCACAGCTTTGTTTGAAACATGTCTCCATATTTTTCTCTCTATTTTGTTAGTATTATATGAGGATTTTCTCCAAATTGCAGCAAGTTTCCAGTAATGGGTCAAGGGGTTGCACCCAGAGGCCTCTTCATCCTTTTCTAACCTGTCTTCTTCCACTTTATAGCAACAAAGACACCTCCAAATACAAGTAGCCCTATCAGGTCATAACTGTGCAACAGTGTTGTGAATATTTCTGTATATGGTAGATTCTGAAATAAAAAGTGTTCAACACAGTGTGTGTCATGGCACACACAGACCAGCTAAGAAGCCCACATGCTTCTATGAGAAGCAAAAGAAAAACCTAGCTATTGCCAGTATTGATTATAATTCTACTTATACTTAATAAAACTCATTCAGAATTAAGAGGGTGTCTTATGCACTGCGTGAAGCCCTTGAAGTTCCTTTTACTTTCTATATTGCTATGAAGCTAAAAAAGTAGTCTTCTTCCTTCATTCAACCTTAAATAAAAGTCTATCTCCTTTTATGATTTTTTTGTTGTTGTTATTTCAGAATATAGAAAAAAAAATCAAACAAAAAAAGAGCTGCTATAAAGGAAGGACAGTTTTGCATGTGGATATAAACTTTATGGTTTTGGAAGAGGAAATATAACAGAAGCTATGATTAAGTACAGGTGCATTGCAAATTTCAAGTAACAGCTGTACTTGTAGATATCTGTTTCTTTCATTTTTATCAGATGAAAAACTGCAGGATTATACAGGCACCAGAAAGAGAAAAAGAGATCCTCCGTCAGTAACACATTTGTAAGAATCTTCAGCTGCCCTCATATCCAAAGATGCTGCTGCTGAGACATAATATTCATTAAAGAATAAACAACTTACTTGAATCTTTTTTCAGTGTACAATTCTCAAATGCATATCAGAAGCACGTCTGTTCCTATAGACAATTGCCCCCAAAAGATAGACTACATATTCTTTGATTGTTCTTTTTTTACAGTTAAATGAATTATTATTCCTCTCAGTGCTGCTGAAATTGCTATTCATTACAATCATGTTATCTTGCTTATCAAAAACATATGCAGCATATGCTAGATGTATAATTTTTTGCTATTATTATATGACAGTTCAGTAAGAAAACCATGAAACTTTTAAAGTAGCATACCATTACAGTCTTCAGTTTTAGCAAACACAAAACAAACACAAGTTCCTCAAACCTCCCTTTTTCTAACTGAATAAATAATTTTTGTATATTTCTTAATTAGTATACTATCATGCAACAAGTAAAATTATATCATTATATAGCATTGAAGAACTATGATCAATAGTTTATCCAGAGAAAAACAAGTTATTAAAATCAAATAATTGTAGAAATATGAATAGATTATGCATATATACACAATTCTTTACATGAAGACTTTAGTCTTACCCAGTCTAACATCTGAAGAAATTCAGTATTTTAAGTACAGTCTGTATTCTCTTTTCAAACTATGATTATTAATTTTTAAAGAGTGAAAATGTGTCACTCCTGATTCTGTTCTGCTTCTTTTGTGGAGGTAGACTTTGTTAGGAAATAATTCCTTTTCAGGATGTGAGTGAGAAGGCATACTGACTTGTTGCATTGATGGAAATAGGTTGTACCTTGATATTTACAGCCAGTTCCTTCAGAGCTTCTGCAGCTGTTTGAGGCTAGACTGAAAAACTTTCAAATACCCTTCTGCTCCTAAATTTTAGGGGAGGAGAAAAAGGGAGGAGCTGGTGACGCCAGAGAAACCATAGAAGAGAGCAGTAAATTACAGAGCATGCAGACTGTAATTCACGCAGCTATGTGCAAAATAAAAGTGTGCTTTGCAAAAAAGATTCCAAAGAACAGCTTAAACTGCTATGAAAACAGAATAAGGTTCTTATCACAGGAGTCACATTGGCTGTGTGATTTTCATTTGTCCTCTGTGCTGCATTTCTTCTATGTACTTCCTTTTCTGAGAAGCAGTAAGTTTTGCTTGAATCAGAGTTAGCATTTTTCTACCTTTTTTCATCTGTGTCTGATTTGTTATTTTTGTGACACCTAGATGAGAACCTTCAGCCCCCTGGCAAGTGCAGCATGATCAGTGCAGCGTTATTTCTGCCTAGTTAATGACTAGAGTAAAGGCAAGAGATATATATGTGTCCTAAACCCATAAATCTTAGTGGATATGCCAGAAACATTGCAGCATAAAGGTGTAAAACTTTGCTGGCTTTCTTTATAAAATATCATTGCCCCCTTACTGAGGGAAAACAGCAACTGAACTACCAAAATTTTGGGACACAGTACCACAGATGGGGACTTCTGTTTCCCTTTACTACATGTGTCCAATGTAAGTTTCCCCTCAGCTGTGAGAGCCATGCTCAGCCTTCACCTGTACTGGATGCATATCTAAATAACATACTGCTTTACAACAATTATTCTAGACAAGTGAACCATATAAAACTTTCCTTCCCTCACAGCATGAATGAAAATACAGACTAATATATTTCCTTCTTTAGTTTGTTCATTATTTTTTCCACTCTATATTTAAAAGAATATTGATTTTCAAGAATCCCTACTCTAAATGCTTAACAAATCAGTTCACAGGCACAACACACATGCAAAAACAAGGTACGCCAAAAGAACTACAAAAATGCAGGGATTCTTTACAGCATCAGAGGTATGCACAGCATATGTGAGCTGAAGTCAGTGGGCCAAGAGACACCAGAAGCAGGAAAATGGCCTAAACTATAGCCACTAAACAGTCCCTGAGTCTGAATGCAGTTCTGCCTGAACAGATGTTTTAATCTCTTGACGCTGAACTTGGTGTGATTTTAAAATTGAGTACAAGTGAAATTTGTGCTTGTAGTTTACCTTTATGGGAGAAATGAGAGTCTAAACAAAATAACCCTACCTTTCAAACCATAAGGAAGATTTCAATATGTGTTTGATGCCCAATTAAATCATGGCCTGTTCCTGCTGGGATCACCTCATGTGTATCCAGCTGCAGTAATACCCATGTTCAGAAAGGCTATGGCTCCCTTTCATGTCAGGTTTTTTGTGCTTCATTGGGAAAGAATGGTTAGTGTGTACCTTCACATTTTAATGACTTCAATTTGAAAGTAAGCACACTCACCCATTATCTATGTGCATGCATGCCACTAAGCACCAAAACATTTGCTTTTTTAAAAAAAAAAAAAAACAAAAAAACCAAGAATGACACATCAGCCCACCTTGTTCCACCACCCAAGGGAAAAATCTGCAAAGTATTACATTCCTTACATGTTCAGAAAGGCTATGGCTCCCTTTCATGTCAGGTTTTTTGTGCTTCATTGGGAAAGAATGGTTAGTGTGTACCTTCACATTTTAATGACTTCAATTTGAAAGTAAGCACACTCACTCATTGTCTATGTGCATGCATGCCACTAAGCACCAAAACCTTTGCTTTTTTAAAAAAAACAAAAAACAAAAAAACCAAGAATGACACATCAGCCCACCTTGTTCCACCACCCAAGGGAAAAATCTGCAAAGTATTACATTCCTTAAACCAGAGGCAAAAGGTACTGTTCAGGCTGTTCAGTTTGACGAAAGCCATTGCAAATTCGATGGTTCCCTTAGGCCTGAATTACCACCATCAGTACTTACATTCAGAGCCACTTAGGTAACAAGAAGGGCTTCTTCAAGTACATCAGCAGCAAACGGAAGCCTAGGGGAAATGTGGGACCACTGCTGAATGAAGCAGGTGTCCTGGTGACAGAGGATACAGAGATGGAAGAGTTACTGAATGCCTTCTTTGCTTCAGTCTTCACTGCCAAGGCTGCCCATCAGGATTCCCAGTCCTTGGAGGTAAGCAAGCAAGCCTGGAGAAAGGAGACCTTCCCTTGGCTGAGGTGGAACAGGTTAAGGATTTTTTAAGTAAGCACGACACTCACAAATCCATGGGCCCTGGTGGAATGCACCCGCGAGTGTTGAGTGAGCTGGCAGACGTCATTGCTGAGCCACTCTCCATCATCTATGAAAGGTCGTGGAGAACAGGAGGGATGCCTGAGGACTGGAGGATAGCCAATGTCACTCCAGCCTTCAAAAAAGGCAAGAAGGAGGACCCAGGGAACTACAGGCCAGTTAGTCTCACCTCCATCCCTGGAAAGGTGATGGAACAACTCACTCTGGGTGTCATCTCCAAGCAAGTGGAGGAAAAGAAGGTGATCAGGAGTACCCAGCATGGATTCACCAAGGGGAAATCATACCTAACCAATCTGATAGCTTTCTACGATGGCATGACCGGCTGGGTAGATGAGGGGAGAGCAATGGATGTTGTCTACCTTGACTTCAGCAAGGCTTTTGACACTGTCTCATATAACACCCTCATAGGGAAGCTCAGAAAGTGTGGGTTGGATGGGTGGACAGAGAGGTGGATTGGGAACTGGCTGAATGGCAGGGCTCAGAGGGTTTTGATCGGTGGGGCAGAGTCCAGTTGGAGGACGGTTGCTAGTGGAGTTCCAGCAGTGTGCCCTTGTTGCCAAGAAGGTCAATGGTATCCTGGGGTGCACTCTTAGAGGACTGTGGCCAGCAGGTCGAGGGAGGTTATCCTCCCCCTCTACTCTGCCCTGGTGAGACCCCACCTGGAGTACTGTGTCCAGTTCTGGGCTCCCTGTTTCAAGAAAAATGAGGAACTCCTAGAGAGAGTCCAGAGGAGGGCAACAAAGATGATGAGGGGACTGGAGCATCTCCCCTATGAGGAAAGGCTGAGAGAGTTGGGCTTGTTTAGCCTGAAGAAGAGAAGACTGGGAGGGGATCTCATCAACACATACAAATATCTTAAGGGTGGATGTCATGAGGATGGAGCCAGACTCTTCTCAGTGGACCTCAGTGACAGGACAAGGGGCAATGGGCAAAAACTGAAACATAAGAGGTTTCAGTTGAATATGAGGAAAAACTTCTTTACCTTGAGGATGACAGAGCACTGGAACAGGCTGCCCAGGGGGGTTGTGGAGTCTCCTTCTCTGGAGATATTTAAAACCCGCCTGGACGATATTCTGTGCAATCTGCTCTAGGTGAACCTGCTTTAGCAGGAGGGTTGGACTAGATGATCTCCTGAAGTCCCTTCCAACCCTTGCCATTCTGTGATTCTGATTGCTATTAACAATCAAGAGAGCCCCCTCAATGGAGCCACTCTGACTGTATACCAAATGTATGTCTCCACAGGAGGAGTCTGGACTCTTCTAGTTTGAATCCCTCATAATTTTTTATTTTTGCAGATGTTTGTAAATAAAGAAAAGTCTTCCATGAAAAGCCGCTGCTGAATTAATAGGAGCAGATTTTGATCAGACTGAAGAAAGATCTGTCAATCGCAGTTGAAATCTTCCAACTCTCATCTTTTATGTCAAAACCATGGTCAAAACCCAAGTTAATGTCCACTGAGTGATTGCATCTAGAAGACGTCTGGGACAGTATGACTGGGACAGTGTTCAATCTCATGAATTAGCATTGGATAAGTAATGTCCTCATATCCTCATGCACATTCAATCTAGCGCAAACATGGAAAATCTCTTTCTAAAGCAAATGAAGACTCAAGTCTTGTCCTATGAGATTCTGTAGTTAATTTGCACACACGATTTATACTCTGGCTCACCACTAACAAGGTTTGCACACTGAATAAATACATTTTTGGAATGAGAGACATTTTCAAATAAAAATTACTTGTCATAACACCAGTAAGATAGCTTTCCCACTTCATATTGCACCAAGTGTCATTTAGAGAACAGAAAGGTTGGCAAAAGGCCAGCAACCCCATACAGCCAAGTCTTGGCTATCATAAACACTAATAAATAATTAAACAGCAACTAAGCAATGAAGTTCTTGAGTGGTGAGTTCAGCTGACACAGCCTTTCATGCCTGCAGCAGTTCTCTATTGCAGCAGTAGGCATGGCTGGTTGATACCTCTGACTCCTGACCTCTTGTCTACCAATTTTTCTGTGCTTTTCATGAAGGAGGTTACAACTTACCTTGGAGTGGGACCACCAAGGTAGCTAAAGGTTGGAGCACCTGACCCGTGAGAAGAGACTAAGAGAAAGTTAGGGAGAGATCCTCCTGCTGCCTTCAGCTATCTGATAGGATGTTGTAGAGAAAATGGAATCAGACCCTTCTCAGGGGTGCAGAACAAGAGGATGAGAAGCAACAGGAACACAGGAAATTTCAGCTAGATTTGAGAAGAAAATTTCACAGTGGGATGGTCAATGAGCAGGCTCCCGCAGATGCTGTGTGATGTCTATCCTTGGTGATATTCTGAACTCAACCAGACAGGGTCTGCCTGCCTGAGCAGGCCCTCCTGTGGTTAAAGGGTTTGGCTCACCCTCCAGAGGTGCTTTCAAACTGAAGTTATTCTGCAGTTCCCTGGTAGCAATTGAAATTCCAGTGGACACAACTAAATCCACTATTGTCAGGTGCAACTATTGAAAACCCCCAAGACAGACCACCCTAAAAATCTGAGGCATTTAAACAGAAGAAAAAAAAAGTACTGCAAACCATTTTTTGCTGGAAGATTTGGTCTTCTGTTTTCATAAGCTTTTGAAAGTTCAACTTTGTAAGCTTTCTCTGCTTTGTTGATACAGTTAAAATACCTTAATATTCTCTGATAACCACATGATTTTATAAATACTAGCCTGTCAGAAAAAATGATTCAGTCAGTAAAGTTCATTGCAAACTGCAGTCACAATAAAATCGATGGAATTGACAGCATTGAGTAAGAACCTGAGGTAAGACTCTTGAGAACATGCATTGATGAGGTCTCTGCCTAGCCCTGTGAAATGCAGACTGAGCAAATCCCAAGCCCTAGTTAGGTGCATAGATTTTAAACAATGAAATAGTTATTAGTTTTAGAGAAACAGTCATTGCTTTAATTCAGAGACTAATACAAATAGGAAACCTGGTTATAAAGGCTCCCAAGACATAACCCAGCTAAATTTCTAAGGTTTGTAATCCCAGATACATGTAACTAAATGTATTTCCCGGGTATCCTTGCTTCCTTTGCTTTCTGAAGTGCACAGGTTGTATTCCCAATAGCAGAAGGTTTCTTTAACCTAAAAGGTTAAATTATTGGCTTCTCCTCCACAGAGACTTTTTACTGTACGGTTCTTGCACATGGAATCGACTCGCAGTTCCAATAATTTTTATTCAGCTTAGTTGCTTTTATTTTAATTTACTTTTATTTAGTTCATTTCTGGGGTTTATTCTGTATTTGTTGTACTGGAACACATCTTTTGTTAAGTATGAATTATTTTTAAAAGTGGGTATTATGTAAAAAGTATGAAAAATGTGACTCTAGAAATTTTTTTCTTTCATTTTGAAGATTTTCATAAAATCAAGTTATTCTTTTTTTACATTACTGTTTTGATACCAATTTGAGATTATATATTCAAAATGTGAAATTACATCCATGATGAACTCTGAATGCAGAGTTTTTTACATATTTAAGTAAGTGTTTCATTCTTTAATGTATAAAGATTTTCTTGCTGTAAACAGAGGAGCTAACAAACCCAGGTTTTACTCACACAACCCAGATCACACAAGGGACTGCACATCTATAGAGGGAAATAAGTGCTACAGAGAGTGCTTCACTGTCTCTATCATTAAAAAGGAAAGCAGTAATTTTGCAAAATAAAGAGCTCACTTTCAATTAAGGCATTCCTAAACATCCCCATGTTTTGACTGAAAGCTCCCCTCGACTGTTACGCTGAAAACTACATTGACAGGCGTATAAAACCCTACCATGACTCTTCTGGGAATGGCGTCAGGTCATCACAAGTTAAATCTCTTGCCTAGGCAAGGTATGAGAGGTCTGACCTTGTCCTGGTTTCAGCTGGGATAGAGTTAATTTTCTTCATAGTAGGTAGCATAGTGCTGTGTTTTGGATTTAGTACCCTAAGAATGTTGATAACACACTGATGTTTTCAGCTGTTGCCAAGTAGTGCTCAGACTACTCAAGGACTTTTTGAGCTTCTCCTGCTCGGCCAGGGGCATAACAAGCTGGGAGTAGAGCACAGCTAGCACAGCTAACCCAAACTGACCAAAGAGCTATTCCATACCATATAACATCATGTTCAGGGGGTTAGTCGGTCGGTCGTGGGCAGAGTGACCGCAGCTCAGGCAGAGTGATTGCAGCTTGGGGGGAGTGATTGCTGCTCGGGACGGGCTGGGTGTCGGTCAGTGAGTGGTGAGCAATTGCATTGTGCATCGTTTGTTTTATATATTCTGTATATTCTCTTACTATTATTATTATTCCTATTGTTATTCTTCTCTCTTATTAAACTGTCTCTCTCTCAACCCAAGGGTCTCACTTTTTTTTTTCTCTGATTCTCTCCCCTATCCCAGTGAGGGAGGGGGGAGTGAGCGAGTGGCTGCGTGGGGCTTAGTTACCAGCCGGCTTAAACCACGGCCTCATCACAGCTCCTGGGAAGCCTGGTGACCATTGCATAGAAGTTCGGGGCAACTGCAGGAAGGATTAATGAAGTTGCATCAGTGTGTGTCACAGCCTGTGACCAGAGTTAAGGCAAGATTTTTGGATAATAACAACCTCTCTACCTGCAAGAACTTATGTTTTCCCCTCCATGGAACAAGTCATTCTCTTTACCTCGTTGTCCGCAATGGCAAAAACTGGCATCCCCTGGCTGTGATTTGGCAATGAAAGAGTGCCTACATCCATCGAACATTCTTTGAAGGTTTCTTAATAGTAGGTCATTTCATTCCCACTTTGGACACAGAGACTGGTCAATAATTCAGGGAAGCTCAAGCTCTTCTTCACATTCTGTGTTAAGCAAGCAGTGCTGTGCCTTGCTCTCAATGGATACTGTGGAAATTAAACTTCCCTGAAATTTTCTGGTCAGGGAACGTGAAATAACAGAAAAGGTCACTTTCAAAGCAAACATTCCAGACTGAAGAGACTATAAAGGCTATGCAAACATTTTCTGAAAATGGAGCTATATTATTCACCTCTATTGGAAAAATCCTTCTAAATGTATTTTACAGTATTTTATAAATAAAATGATGGTTCAGAAAAACAGAAAGGATATTCTGAAATACAGAATGTATTTCAGCATTTTTTAGTTACTTTTCCAAGTAACAATATTTAAAAATAATGAAAGAACAATAATCTGCCTAAATCACTGAATTCTGAATTCCTTATTTTCTTCTCAGCCCATGGCACTCACTTTCACGCAATAATTTTTCTATAAATGCAGAAATTAATTTCAGAAACTTGTAATAAATTATGTTAGAGATATAGATTTCACCTGGCTTATACCTGTACTGCCAAAAAAACCAGACAATAAGGAGATTGCTCAAAACAAGAATATATTAGAGATTTTAAAATTTCTCTGTATTTGTGTACACACATGATCATAAATGGAAATAATCTTCTTAAAGCAGAGTCTGAGACCAAAGGAATTGGTACAGTCCTGAGCAGAATAAATAGAGAGCAGAAGCACACAGATAAAATTGTTGTGGTCTTCCTAGAGCAGCTGGGGTTTCTTTTTTTTTGTGGTTTGGGGAGTGTTAGTTGGTTGGATTTGGTTTTTTTTCCCCCCTGATAAATTGACAGATGTTTGATATTTACCTCGACAAAGCAACTTCCAACCAAAAGATTCTCCCAGACAACCCCAGGGAAACCCATACTTAGTTTGCTGAACATTTCTCAGGTTCTGTGACCCATTGGAAGGAAACAAGTTTTCTGGAGACATCTTGTTGCATCTTTGTTTTCTCCACAGCTTGGAAGGTGAAACAGTGGCACAAGCATGACTGCAGGGACTATATTCTCCAAGGGAGCGTGAGGTACAATTAGTCTTTGATCCTTGAAGATCCTGTGGATGCATATGCAGCCCAAATGTAACCTTAAATGCTCTACAGTCCCCTGTGGCTGTCAGCATAGTGGAAACAACCTCTAAGAGAAGGTCTACTACAAGAAGATACTTTAAAGCAGGAAAAAGAAAGGTAAAAAGAAAGAAGAAACTGACGTGGTGCCCTTGAAATGGGTCAACAGTAGACCAGAGTAGAGCTGTGGCCAGCCTTTGGGCCATAATTTTATGTAACAGTGACAATATTAGGTTGTTGATTTTGATACATTCATTCTGCTCAAAAAACATACCTACTGTAGCCCAATTCCTATAGAATTAAATGATAGACCTCTATTTAATGTCATTTTTGCCATAATCTGCTTTGGGATCCTGTACACAGACACAGAACAAGAAATACATCTCTGAAGAGACGCATTTGGGACGTTTTCCTTGCATAATTTCTAGACTATATTCAAATAGAATTATCCTCACTGTCTCAATTTTGAAGAAAACAACCATGTCTCGAAGACTGACCACTTTTTTTTGTACACCACAAGGAGGTGCAATTGATCTTTTTTAGCCTTTTTTTCTTTTTTTTTTTTCTTTTTTAATTTTGTCTGCCATGCTTTTGATACCAATTAATGTCCCATGAACTTTGATGTTTTTCTTTGACATTTCCTTTTTGGCCTTAGATGAAAACAGTATGTAGTTGATATTCCTTCTCTTTCGCTCTTAACTAAGGTAACTGTGACCTGATCTTTGGGCAGCACAGCTACATTATTTTCTCATGAGTGTTTCAGTTTCCTCGCTAACCTCACACCCTATGTGCTGCTTGTGCTGATGCAGGAAGAAAAATAGATCACAAGAAAATCCCCAAGTCATTGTCATGATATAGAGATTTTTTTGCTTGTAAAAAGTGTGGAAGTCCCATTGTATTGGGTTAAAAATAATAAAGGATGAAGTTCATGAGACAATTCTGCACTGTAAGGAGAGAGTATTAGTTCAGTGTGAAGAGCATTTCTGGCTGTCAGTTCTGTTGAAGTTATTGATAAAAATCTGCATTACATATCTTGGATCAGTTGTCATCCATCTTGCTCTTTGATATGGTAGATAAAAAAAATTTTCCATTTGACCTTGGCAGTGTCTATCATCTATATCTTGCATGTACAATCAACTACTGGTCTGATTTAACAAGTTTAAACAGCATTTATATGTAAAAATATTGCTGTAACCCACCAGGCAAAATCAGTTGTGTTTGTATTTAACTGTATTTCTATAATATCTCTTGTGTGGTAGGAATAAAATAAACTTTTCCTGAATGTTGTCTTTCATGATTTTACGGATATGGAAAACACAAGGCCAAAACATAATGTCCCAAAATATTTGCTGCTGATAGCAACACTAATAGAGTTGAAGACAAGTACACGAAACACTTTACAGTCTCTGAGATCATGTCAGAGTACTCTGTGTCATTACTGACAGACTACTTTTCATATTGACGCACAGTTGCTTTCTTCAGCTTCCTTGTGCTAACTGCCAAGAATCTCAATTGTTAAACTCACTTTTATTTTTTTCTCTGGAAATGTGTTGCCCTCTTTCAGCTGAACAGTTAACTGAGCCTCATGATTCAGCAATATTTTTTTTTTTACTCATGTTTTCCAGTAGGTGGAAAATCTGAAGACACAAGCAGGACTGCTCCAAAGCCATTCCCTGAGCATATCTACGAAAGCTGAACAGATATGCTGTTCCCCTTAGAATTTATGTAATCATTCTTCTGCTCACAATACCTTACTTCTTTTGGTCAACACTTCATCCTGAATATTTTTTTCAGCTCTTCCTTTGAAAGACACACTAACAAGACTAACCTGACTGAGCTGGTAATATCTTCCCCCCAAAACTCTCTTAAGCAGTGCCTTAGCTATTGCATTTTTGTATCAGTGTTTAGGCCACATTACTCAGTTTCCGCTCACACCTATCCACGTGTTTTGAGTGTGTTGGCTTTCATTGTTTCAGCTATCTGTTCTCACAGTTGAGCTTTATTGTTTCATCTATTTACTCTGTGTGAAAAGGCATGATTCCATTGCCCTGTGACTTTTCACTCAGCCTTTCTATACAATAAAGCTATATTCCCTTTTGTTCCTGGCATCTCTCATAATTTGCTTATTGCTAACCTTCCTGAGGTTAATAGACTCTATTAGCTTTTCTTTCCATGATGGGAACAGATTTATTCTGTGGTTTTCAAGTTTTAACTTGTTGGTTTAAACAAAAATTAAGAAGAGCTGGTTGTATTTTTCATTTTCTTATCCTCAAAACACAAAAATGTATTTAGAAGAAATGTGAATTCTTATTTTTATTTTTAAGGGGTAGGTAATGAGCCTGGACATAATAAGAAATTCATCATTCGTCTGGTAAAGATAGGACAAGAACTGTACTCCTAACCCCTTGCTGACATAACATTTTGTTCCCTGTCCCTCCATGATAAGTGCCACTCCAAAGACTTCTATTATGGATACCATTTATTTATTCTATATCTAGGTAATAGTGCTGGATCCATCCTTATTACCCGCACTTGTTGTACCACAAGTTGAGCTGATTAATCTGTCTTAAAAGTCAGTGCAAACCTTAACTACTCCCTAACAGTGACAGCTGCTAGTAATCATTGCAGTGATCACTTGGCCCTGCAGAGAAAGGTCATCTCAACAGCTCTATGCCTCTGTTCATTTGCTACCCCAAAATGAAAACAACATGTTTGCAGAAAGCTGAAGCTTAATTTGTGCTTGTACTCCAAGTCTCAGCTTCAAAACAACAGGTTTACCCCAACAAACCAGACCTCTGCTACTTTCTTTCAGGGATCTGCTAGCAGTTAAAAAATGAACACCAAAAGCATTGCTCTGAGTGAGACCTGTAGCCCATCCAGTGCACTTAACCTGTCTGAGGGGTGACACTCACTGGATGCCACTTCAGTGATACCCTTTCCTGCATAGAGCTAGGAGCTGCAATTATCAGGGCAGGTGCCCCTTCTGTTGCTCGTGGCTCCCATCATTGCTTATTCAGGCATATTCAGTGGAAAGGGTTGGGGAAGTAAGTGGTAGTTTTAGCTACTGAATGTCCTTGCAGTTGCAATGTGATCATTTTTTCAGCCTGTTCATATAGATATTAGTTTTTGCTTCTCATGGAAAGTTAAATGTGTGAATGACAATCAGTTCTTTAAAAGATTATGGATGATGAGAAATCAGACAGATTAACCATTTAATTAAAAGTTCAGTCCTTGAGGTTAAATAGTTCTGAGGCAAGGGTTTAATATTTGGAAATAAGTACTTCTGTATCATATGAAAAAAATTGTGGTGAAAAATATGTGGTGAAGTAGGATACATATGAAGTTCACATTAAAGTAAACTCAGTTTGGGAATATCAGTGGTCCAGAAGCAATCTCTTTGGGCACAACTACATAGCCAAAGAACTCTCTCATTTATTGGGAGATCCCAGGCCACTACATTTGTTAGTTTATTTTCAGTTTCTCTTCCAAAGCAAACTAGTGAGCTGCTTCTGACACAATATCCAGGTGAGGTCTGGAATACATCTTTCAGGGAAAAACCTTGTAAAATTGTGAAGAAACTTTCAGCACAATCCTAGCAGGCTTCATTCCTTCTTGGCACCTGTCTGAGCCACAGATACACTTGGATAAGAGGAAAACAGCTTCACATTATTTCAAGCAGTTTGGACTGAAACTGCATACATCGAAAACAGCACCTTAAAGGCATGGGAGAGTCATCCACAGTGTGGCTAAAGCCACTCTGCACTTCAAAGGCTAGTCTTAAGCAGTGTGGTCAAAGTCAGTTCAGTATCATTCAATCCCAGGGGCCAAGGTTTCTCTGGAACAGATGATTTAGGGTGTCATGACACAGCGTGGTGGTTAGGAAAAGGAGAGGTTTGGGTTTTTGCGGATTGTATCATACAGAAATATAGTGTGAATTACTCCCAGCTGTCTTCAGTGAGAATAAATTGTGGAATACAAATGGTAGATGGTGGGAAAAATAGAGGAAGGAGTGGGAATCCTCCAATTTCTCTCCACACCAAGTTAGCTAAATAGAAACACTGAGCCTCCTGACAGAAGTCTTGGACTGAAGTCCCAAGGACCAGGGTTTTCAAATTGTAAAACAACCTGATATATTGCCTCAGCTTTTACAGGTGTCCTGGAGATAAAGGCCATGGAAGTCTGAGCACTCCAGCAAGCCAACAGTCAGAACTCCAGTAAGGATTCTCTTCTTTCTTTTGCCTTGGTAAACCAGCAGTTATGACTGACATTCTTTCCTTTGCCAAGAAAATCCTTATTAGACCAGTGCGGTGCTATGGGGAGAACTCTCCAGGCAGGAATTTTGCCTCAGGTTAAGTTCCACCTCCTAAACTGGAAATGCAACTCTAATCCTTCCAAAGGCAAGGCATACATCTTCCTGTCTATTCAAACAGCCCCTTGTCAACTGTGACTCCTTTACTCCTTATTCTGCCTCTTTAAATATTACTGTACTGTAATGGAAATGCATGCTGGGAATGCAAATAAATGATTTCTACCTACTTCTGCAGTCATGCTGATAGAAGGGTCACACTACACTGTGTCACCCAGCCTTCACTGAAGACTGTTCTAATGCACCCTCAGTGGATGCATTCCAGGATGTTCTTATCCTCTAACTAGTTCAAATACTTCTAATCATACAGTAATTATTGCTCATCTCAGTGCAGTACAGATCACTGAAATGAAGTACTTCTTGCCTTTACATTCTACTCACACCTAGCCACTATATAAGAGATAAAGTATAAAAGAGTCCTCACATCTTCCTTTGTATCATTCCTGGAGGAGTACCATACTTTCAGAGAAAAAGTATTGCAGCAGCCAGTTTTTACCCTTTGAAATCATCAGTTCAAAGTTGCCAAAGTCACTCAATTTTTGCAATGTTCACAGACTACAGCCCAAGTTTTAATGGCTTCAAGTTAAGCAGTAGTAGATATTTAACCTCAGCATTTAAGCACAGATTATTTTAAATCTCTGGCAATGTCTTCAAAAAGCTTGTGTGGCAGGAGTCCTAGTTTCTATTGACTTCTATGTATCTCATTATCTCAGTTTCTTATTTACTTTGCTCCGCCACAGATCTCCTCTAAGTTTTCTGATTCACCACAATGTTACACTACTTTTTACTGAATCCACCACTATGCTTAGCAAAATGGAGCAACACAGTGGCGTTACCAATTTTTAATGAATTTTTAATTTTAAGAGGTTTGAGTAATAACATTACCAAGTCAATTAACACACATAAAATAAAAATACACGGGCAAGCCTTATACTGAGTTTGAGTCTGGAAATGTACCACCCTGTGAGTTGAAATCAGTGCAAAACTTTAGCGCTTTTAGTGGTTTAACAAAAAGCAGATGCAGAAGACAGTCCAGCAAGGCAAGTAAATCATTAACAGTCTGTGAACATGAAATTGCTTTATGAGAAGATCAAGGAACTCCCAGACATTGCTAAAATAAAACACCAATACAATTTTACTCTTAGCAGATAAAGAACAAAGTTCATTCTTATTTATATTAGCACCTGAGCTTAAATTGTGGTTAAAATCATCACACCACCACTACATCAGAATCACTTCACTGATGTATTATTTATGTAACGATCTGGCTAAGAGCATGATTTCCAGCTATCGCTCCTAAATATAGGCAGTGTTTAAGCTACATATCAACACACAGAGGCAGCTTTACAGTTGTGCTGTGTCTGTATAGTCTTGAACAGGGTTCTAGACATTTCTCATACAGATACAATAAAGACAAGCATAGTAAGCAAATATGAATGAGCAAAGAAAAACGCTGAGATGAATTCTCAAGGTATGTATAGTAAAACTGACACTCCCACAGAAAGGGTAGAAAATATTTTCAATAGCTGTCACCTGGTTCATCT
>NW_009259307.1:1625067-1647782 GCF_000687185.1 Egretta garzetta
GGTTGAGGAAAATGAAGCTGATGAAAATTCCACAGTTAGGGTTGTTTTTCTAGAGCATGCTCAATCTGGTGCACATGAATTCAGAATCCAAAGTGAACCCTTCTTTGAAAGTGGTGTCTCTTCATTGCCTCCTTCATGGTCTCTTCTGCCATAACTCCTTATAAAGGTGAGGATCTTATCATGATGAAAGACTGGCAATTTTAAACAAAATTTAAAACATAGGCACAAATATAAGAGGTATGCTGCTCTGATTAACAAGTTGTGTAGGAAATTTTGTTGATGATGGGCTGGTCCCCCTTCCTCCCTCTCTGTGTTAGTGAATTCCAGGAGCCAACGATATTCAGACACATCGCTGCAAGCAGCAGAGTAAGGCATGGTAAGAGCACTTTAGACTGGAAAAACAGTAAATAGCACAAACAGCTATAACTTGTAGTCCCCAGTTTATAATTTATTTTTTGTCATAACAGATACTAGTTTTCTCATTTAACTTTAATCTTCCATGTTCAGTAGAGATCTTCTAAATTAATGGCAATAAAAAGTATGGTAGCCTGAGTTCAAACAACCTTCAGGACTTTATGAAGCTTCTTGCTTAAGGACTACGTGTTTCTGTGTCTGAGGCAGGGAACTGTGAAGAGTGGCACCTTCACATAGCAGAGATGAGAGGTTTTAGTACCCCAGAATGTAGGGTTTCAGTAAGAATAGGCTGAGGGTAGGGAGGAATGGGACACACATTCAACAGTATCTCTCCTGGGACTCCAGGATCCTGGAGTTAGAAGAACTGAGAATATTTTATTCTTCTGGTTGTAGCAATGGCTGTGTGGGTGGAAACTGGAAATAGGAAGCGGGTCCCTATCTTCTGTATCACCACATGGTCCTGTCTCCTGGCCCTCGGTGAGGTAAGCCAATACCATCTTTCTATTCACATATATTCAGAAAACCTGAACTTTAAGGCTAAATGAATGTTATCTTTACTTTTTAATGAGATTTAAAGTCCATGGGTTATAATGTATTATGTGCCTTAGTACAGAGGCAATTTACTAACTACAATTTAATGGAAAACATGGCTGCCTGCAGAATCCCTTCGTTTTTTCTTTTTTGTTTTTTTTTTTATTGTTTTTTTTTTTTTTTTTTTATTGTTTTTTTTTTTTTTTTTTTATTGTTTTTTTTTTTTTTTTTTTATTGTTTTTTTTTTTTTTTTTTTATTGTTTTTTTTTTTTTTTTTTTATTGTTTTTTTTTTTTTTTTTTTAAAGATTGATATAAAGTTGGTACTTGGCCGTTATTCTTTCTTCTTCAACCAAATGGTTTCTAGGCATTTTGAAATCTTCCACTCAATAAACCAATTATCACCTATTTAATTGTAGTGATATATTAATAGAAGCTCCTTGGTTACCTCAGACCCAAACTTCTGTTTCATATGCAAACAAACATATACTTAAAAATCTATGCAAGAATTTGGTTTTAGCAGCCCACCTTTTTTTTGGGTTTTTTTTTTTTAGAGAATGGTCAGCCCTTGGTCTCTGGTTACAGAGTTTTTTGAATTAATTTGAAAAGTTTTATTAAACCAGTGCTAATTCAGAAATCACTCCTCTTACGACCAGAATTTACAGATATTAGATTGTTCACATTAGAAAAGTTCACATCCACTTGCTGCACTAACTTGGTTAAATTAAAGAGCATACATTTAACAATATTGAAAAAAGAGAAACTTTAGCAACTTTAGCAAAAGAATGGAAAATGCTGACAATGAAATCTAATGAGATAAGAAGTTAGAGCCTGTAAATTAAAACCTAGATAATAAAACTTAACACACAAGAGTCCAAGTAAGTTAATCACTACATAACAAATCAAATTCTGTCTGCTTTTTCCACAACTACCCAGCAATAATTAAATGGTATTCAGGATTACATTGATGAGAACAAGCAGATTATTTTCATTCACTCTTGTAAAGAACTTAAAATACTTTGGATAGGAGAAGGAAGTGAACACTGAGTAGCATTTAATGAATTCCTTCATTCAGAGCTTTTTCAGGATTTAACAATCCAGTGAATACATTTTTATTCTAAATCTTCCACCTATTAATTTTTTTCTGTGAGAAAGAGTAGAAAACTTTTGAAGGAAGGAGGAAAGAGATGTTTCAAAATTTAATTCCCTATTAGGACATCAGGTCTCAGGAAAACTTAGTAGATAAAAAATTATCAATATACACAAAAGTCATTAATTTCAGCACCCATGATGAAACAGAAAATGAGGTACCTTAAAACCTCATTTGGATATACAAATGTCACAGAATGAAATAAAAATTATAATAGAGATTTTTATTATTGATATAAAAATAGTCCCAAATGTGTATAAGAAGAAATGATGGTGAAGAAAGGCATGAGACATTCTAGTAGCAAAATATTAAGAGAAAAAAAGGTAGTCTTTCTGATGAAGCAGTTACATTCTGGAATTGCTTGTTAGATGTAAGTGTTACACTGGGAAGCAAGAAAAGAACAGAACTCTGGTGGTGCAAGCTCCTCATTAAAGTGATAAATAATTTTAGGATATATTTAAACTTGGAGAAAATTTTGGTTTCTAGGAACTTACCCCAGCTTCTGTTGAACAGCCTGAGTAGAAAAACAAGCACACAAAGTCATAGTAGGTGTTTTTGATAATGTTTTTACTACATTTAATATAAAATTAATTTTATTAATTAAGCACTGTCCAACCCTTATCAAACCTTCCCCAATCTCTTTCTAGTTAAAGAAGGTATGTGCAAGCCTTGTTTAAGGGATATTTACTGTATAGAAATTGGAATAGTTTGATTTTTAAATACAGTATTAAACCCCATAGAAAATCAAGCTTTCTTAATTTTTCTGCTATAGGTTTTCAATCTAAATTGTATTCTACAAAACTGAAAACTGACTTCTCAGTCCTGCTATTGAATGTAAAATAGAGGAACCTTGTCTCTTGTCAAGTTGTGTAAATGTTAATTGATATGCTAAAATACAGTTAATTTCTACTTTGTCTTGTGTTTTTATTTCTATTTTATATTAAGAATTCTAAAACAACTGTAGGATTTTCTTCCTTTGCTATTTTGAGTTTATTTTTTTAATACTTAGTGACAATTTGAAAAATCATCAGCCACCAATATTAGAAGTGCACAAACAGGCTAACTGGTGCTTGCTGTGTCTGTAACAGCACCACCAGCACAACTGTAATTGAAGTCTCACCTTTTGTTTGGTAAACACATGTTAGCTCAGAACTTAACATCTTTAAGTTTCCCACATTTTGATACTGGCCCTTTTCTTACCTGCACAGGTTATTTACAGCTGATTAAGACCCAGTTTAGAACACTAAAATGGAAAGATAAACAGTAAAAGGAGAAAACCACTACACACTCCTCTTGCTTCTACAACTCCCACTGTCTTTTTTTTTTTTTCTGTTGGAGACAGCAAAAGATAACAGGAATAACTGCTGAGCTTTCTTTGCTTGATCTACTGTTAGAATATCTGGAGTGTTAATGAAAGGAACAATACCTGGAGTAGGAAAATATAATGATTTTAGGAAAGACAGATGTAACCTCAGAAGAAAAACTATTGAGCACAGCCCTTCATAAAATAGAGTGATTATACCCATTGTATTGAGATGTCACTTCATATACCATCTAAAAAGTGCTACCAAGACTTATTACCAGAAAAGTAAACTGCCAGAGGTTTCTCAAGTAATGGCAAAGAAATGTAACTGATTATTAATGCTTGGGAATCTAACAAAATCACTTTTGATAATGTAGCATAAACATCCAACCACATCTGCTTTCATTACCACAAAGCCTAAGGGCTTAATCCTGATTACACATGCTATGAATTGTAATGATTCCGCTGTTAGTCTATTTGCTAAGCATAGATGTAAATTAAATGAGAACTGAGCCTTAAATTACTTTGTTTTCCTTTATTCTAATAGAGACTGTTTACAAATACTGCGCCAATGAATCCTAACCACATACACAGCATTTCAAATGGTCAAAGTACACTATGAACAGTAATGAAGTGGCAATATAAGACTATTTATTACTGCAGTCTTTCAAGTAAATTGAGCAGATTTGAGGGAATTCAGCCATGAAAGTTAAGTCTTGTATTCAACAGATTTTTACCAATGGAAATAGTGAATGGATAAGAAGTGAAAGACTTGAACTTTTACTAAACATTTTGTAATGGTCTGTTATGTAAAGTTTATAGTAGACACTGTATTCATTTATCAGGTTTTCAGGAATAAATGCATTTATATTAAAGATAGGCTGCAGGATAATTCATTTTAACAATTCATTAACCTAGTTTTGAAGGAGTTTATTAATGCTGTTTGAAAGCAAAAATAATACAAGAAGCACTGAGGATTAATCACGTATATATCAGAAATCTGCTGTGATACCTCAATCACTAATGAAGCAATATCATGGAATCTCTATGGTACTTTTGAGAATGACATTTAATTATGAAGAACATGTTAAAATGCCGATCAGAGAGCAATGCATGTCAGATGAGCACATAGTCTTAAAAAATCTTTGGGAATCAGTCAATACTAATTCAGTCCACAGTTCTCCTAGGAGCAGCAAAACTTCTTTCAATGCAGAAGTTCTTTTAATACAGAAAATAGCTCATTTGAGCAGTCACACTCAAGTGACATTTTTCTGATAAAGCAGCTGTCTTTGGAAAAGCTTTTATGAGAGTTCACAAAGGTAATAAAACCCACCCAAAAGAATAACTAAACAGTCAAATAAATTAAACTTACTTGCCCAGTAAAAGCTCTCGTTTAGGTTTGTTACAGGTAGTCATCCATAGGAGAAAACAGCAGCAGAGTAGGGTTTATTATTCAGACACACTGCTGTCTTCAAAGACAGCAATAATTAAAAAGGCAGCCCTTGAAAAAAGCACGATTCATTTGTATGAAGAAATAGAACATAAATTTTGATGTGACAGGCTCTTTACACAGCTCAGTCATCTCCAATTCAACCAAGCTCACCATGACAAGAAGCAAATATATCCCCTCATGCTTAACTCATTTTTTTTCTTAACAATAAAAAAGTCAGAAACAGCAAACTCCAAGATAGTACTTCAAGACAGCAATTAACACAAACACTTCCAGGTAGAAGGACAGACAGATCCTGCTTGCCCTGAGCAATTCTGATTGTCCCATTCTGGGCATCCCAGTGAATCACCAGCTTCAGAGCCAACCTGTCGGCTCACATATCGCCGTAGTCTGAACAGTGCCGCACTCCAGGGTCTTTGTCCTCTATACTTTCAATATCTGACACTTCATAAGACTCAGGTATTTTCCTGACTGCTCTGGTGCTGTTCTTTTCAGCTGCAAGGGCACATGTAAAGAGTAGCACAATGACTAAAGCATTGCCTGTTAAATTGTCTGCTTCCAACAACTAGCAAAAACTCATCAAGTATTTTTGGTTTGGGGGACGCTTTTCTAGTTGAATTTATTTACAGGAACATTACTGTGAGTTTTGGAGCTAGAGATTTGCTGCTTGACAACAAATTTAGCAGTGTTGTGCCTAGAATTTTCTTAGACAACTTTTTCCCACAGTCAGATATACAAGTGATTTATAAAAAATGGAACATTTATATATTTTTCTCTCTCTTAATGAAAATCTGACTTACAGGTAACATGGAGCATGTGTTAAATGTTTGTATTATTTCTGAGCTAAGTGAGCATACTAAATGCGTCCTTTAGGGTGGCAGATTTTTGTTGCTTACCTTAATTTCCCACATATATCAAGTTAAACTAAACTGTAGTTTTTAAGCTGCATACATGTGATAAAATGAGTATTTTATCACTGAGGTGCAACAGACACATAGTTTGTTTTGTCCTGAAAGAAGTTTAATAACAATGGTATACTCTATTACACAATCATTGCATCTCCTCCAAAATCACATACATTGTTTCACTGCTGTGGACATAGATATGTTTGAAATAAACCCATAATAAATGACACACTCGTAAATTCAGTCATGCCAGACATCATTTAGAGGATGGACTTGTTTGACATCCCTAAGCTCCTGTTGGCTTGACTTGGCGACTGCTAGTACATTTTACATGAGAATGAAGACCAAAATTGATGGACAAGTGCCAAACAGTCCTTCATCCTCCACTGATTTGCAAATGATTGCTTTAAAAGGTGATAAGTAATATGACAATTTGTCTATATGTTAACATACTGCTTCCCCTCTGCAGAGTGCATTACGATCTACTGGGAGATATTCAGCTTTTATGAGCATAATACTGTACTGTATTTATGTTTTTCAGGAATCCACACTAGAAATAATGGAGGCACAAAGGATTTTAAAATATTTGCAAACTGTGAAAACACATAAAATCCAAATAGCAAAAAACCATGCCTGAAATGTAAATGATCTCTTATTGTAAAGGCCTGACATTGTTCCACTGCTGGAGTAGTTTAACAGTAATGCCACTAAACTCATTGAGTCGTGCTGATGTAAAGCTGGTACGACATTAACTTCAGACATAAGCCTACGCTGAGTGCTGATAACTATTTTAGAGCTTTCCATGCTCCAAGGCTACAAAAAGAAAGATGTAGGAAGGGCTTACATGCAATGAACAGACTCAAAACTAGGAATGGTTTGCCAAATGTTGCATCATTCAAGTCACCCATGCATGTACAAGTATCTAGGGCAGTCACAGTACAGACAAATGCTGGCTAAGTTAAGCAGGACACACAGAATTGCTAGAAATGGCTGCTAAAATGGCTGACCACTCCAGGATGTTCACTTCTCTTTGGGCACTAATGCCTGTGCGTGACAACCTTGGTGACAAAAATTATTCAAGACGCTCAGGAGGGATTGTTTTCAAGTTCAGGCAAGTGGCTTATACCTTCTTGTTCCCTTGGGTCTGCCCCTAGCATGTTGGCTGTTACAGAGTTGCCTGGATGGCTGGCTCAAAAGCCTCCTTCCCATCAGTATAGCAATTCATGCCCTCTCACATGAAGAGCACTAGGAAATTCCTGAGTTCCCTAAGGCAACAGCTTTAGGAAATTTCTGCTAGCACACAGTGATAGAAAATAAAATGTGGCTTGTGGCAGCAAAATGGAATCCCTTGTGATTCAATAGTTAATCCAAAATTCAAGATACTGATTTCCATGTCATCTTGATTTTAAAAAGAAAGTTTAGATTTGTTATCTTCATAGCCTTAGCAGTTATAAAACACTAAATTGGATAATGCACATTTCTTACAGTGATTTTTTTCATGCTCTCTGAAGTCTGAGGCAGGTGTCCAGTCACAGAGACTCACAGGGTTCCCACACGCAGTTTTCAGAACAATGCTTTTTCTGAAAAGTGTAAAATCCAGCGTAAAAGTGGTCGATGAGTAATCACAATATCTATAGGGCTTTGCTTACCCTGCAGTAGGGTACATGTTGAAAGCGTTTTTTCACTATGATGGGGTTTTTTGACAACAATTTCCAGAGACACTTTTAAAACAGTTAGAATATGTGCTGCTTTTTGAAAGCAAAATCTAATTCTGAAGTGATTTGCCCAGTAAGTCTATGACGAGTATTACACAGAAAACATTATTAATGACTTGACTTTGTACTCTTCTTCTCAAAACACAATTATTTTTTTAATAACTTCAAGATAATTACACAGATTTAAAAAAATCCCTTTAATATAAAGGGGAACAATGAGTAATTCTGTATTCAGTGGCATTCGAGCTGTAATGAAGGACTGCTACAGGTAAATGTGATAGAAAGGTTGTAGCTGATGTAACTTCATTGATCCAACACATACCAGTAATCTGAACATAGGTTCTTGTTATTTACACTGTGTGCTATAAGCCTTTCCTTTTTTTCTACATGAGGATTACACCAGGAGTGAATTTCTTTTTCCCTGTTTTTGCCGTGAAATGACTTTGTGTAAGTTGATATTTGGGGGTTGCTTCTATATATTTTGGAAAAACCTTTGTTCTGATTTTTATTTTTCATTTCCATTACTGTGTCAGTTTGGAAAAAGAGAGACTAACCTAACTCTCATTTTAGCAAGCTATTCCAGCATGCAGATGGGCAGAAGATGCAAGCTGGGGCTATATCCCTGCCTTAAATCCTCAATCCTCTGTCCTCCTTGACCTTGACCCAGAGTATACCACACTTACAGCCTTCCCGAGAGCTGGAGAGATCAAGCACTTGATGCTTAATCTTATGGCACACTAGTTTTCAAAGTCTCACAGCAGCTGTAAACCTACATTTCTGGCAGCCTTTTGTGACAGGATACCCATGGTCAGAGCAGTTTGTGACAGCTTCACTTAGTCAAAGAAGAGTGATACACTAGTCTAGCCTAGTGAGACAAGACTGTCTGCATTAGCTTCGTGTACCTGTATAGCATGATGTGTGTATGTAACAGGTTTCATGTCAGTTCTCTACAGAGTTTTGCCTAGTTGTGCTGGGACTTCTGCCAAATTGTCATCACTTTTCCCTTTTTTTTTCTCTTTTCTCATTAATACAATTTTTCAGGTGACATAAAATATTCTTCTGGATCTACAAATGCATGTAGAAGTCTCTTTGATAAGGACAAAAATGATCATACACTGTAGAAGACCCATTTCAGAAACGTAAGTTAATTTACAACTTTGTAAATTTGATTTTTCTCATTTATTTATGTGTGCACACAGGTGCAATACAGAAGGTTCTGCCAGTTAAAACTGACAAAACCAGAGACCAACTGTTCTTTTTTTTTTTTGTCCTTAAAAATCTCTGTGTGTTCTTAATAATTATTGGGAACCATGGATTTCTAACTCGTGTGCATTTCAGTGTGAAGAGAATGAATGTTGGCATGAGCACAAATGTGTTATGTTCTAGATAATCAAGTATAAAAATAGTAGAACAGTTGCCTTTTTGGCATCCTGCACCCAGTTCACTGCCTTTGACTCCAGGGAGCACTATATGTTAACCATAATATGGCTTCTGTAAAATACTAATCCCTAGTGTGATATTTGCACAGTGAAATGCAGCAGCCAAAACCTCCCCGCTATTGTAATTTACTCTTGCATTTTTTAAACGTTGCTGTAAGATGAAAGTCAAATCTACTCAGAACACAAGTATCTTCTACTGGTTTTGCATTACTATGGGCAATAAACTGTAGTATATATACTTTTTTTTTCTTTTCAGTAATCATTTTATCCTAATATTTCCTTTTTTAGGAAATTACAGTAGCAGGGGATGCAAAACACAACTGGCTTATAGCTACATATACATTCCTCCAGATCTGTCCTTGCTTGCTTCTGAAACCTAGTAGCAGTTGGTTTGTGGTTCCCATACGGAGAACTGTTTAATGGTAACCAGAAAATTCCTTCCATTACTTTTGATTTTTAAATTATAATTCACATTTTTCTTTGCTTTGTCAAACATCTAGACTTAGGCACAAGTTAAAATAGAACATCCTTAACAGCTTCTCCAAAAAGTTTTCAAGCAAGGTACATTTCTACGTAAGTAAATTCTCTGGCACGTGTGGACCCAGATATACACACAAGTCCACAGAAGGAGTATTCCCATAACTGTAGAACACATGGTCAACAGCGTGTTTAGCTTAAGATCTATTGCAACCACACCTGTTGGCCAGTGCTGTATGTTAATATCTTTGGATGCCCAAAGTTACTTAGTGTTTGCAAAGATACAGGTGCTCATATACCTAGGGTGCATAAGCCAGTCTGTTTATCATTTGGCTATGTCACTGAATGCATTTTGTAAACTAAAGTTTGGATCACTCTCACAGAGTACCTACCCCCCTCCCCGCCAAAAAAACCCAGACCAAACCTCTGTTGTTAATGAGATGAAGATGTGAGAATTTTAAAGCTATTTTTCCCTGTGTGAAGTGGATGTATGAAAAAATTCCTTGGAAAAATAAAATTAAAAAAAAATCAAAGAAAACCTTGTTGCAAAGTCCTGTGTCCTGTTGGTCGAGTTTGTAACTAAATTCGCTTTTGTGCTCAGTCTGAAACAAGGTGTTGTGGGGTCCCCCTTTCCTGCCTCTCCTTGCCCAGCTCCTTCTCCCTGGGCCCAAGGCCAGGCTGTGTCCCAACACCCTGCGCTCCTGCCATCCCTCCCCTCACTCTCCCGAAGATGTCCGGGGTGGTTAGGATTCGTCAGGTCACACCTCAGCCTGTCAGGACGCGGCGCCTGCTTTGCCCTGCTTCAGCCCATCGCTTCATTTCATCTGCACAGAGCCTGGCGACGAGCTGGCCTCGTTAGACGCAAATAGCCACAGCCAGCCAAAACAGGCCAGCTATTTCCTTCCCACTTACCTGTCACATCTCCTCGGCTTTTGTTAAACCAGCCAGCACTTTTATTAACCCCAATCTGGGCCACAGTAGAGAGGCAAGAGTGTACATACACATGTGTGCACATGCATGTGCAGTCACAAGCAGGCATGGAATCCAAGAAGAGCTTCTGGTTTTGGGCCCGGACGTGTTGAAGAGGTGAGGCCTTACTTCTGGCAAGCCCTACAGCTTCAGCTGCAACCACAGCAAACACACTCCCACAGTCCCCTCCACCTCCAGCAGGCTCCCATCCTCACCTCTGCACGTGGAGAGAGAGAAGAGACCCCAGGCACAGAAACGTGGGAGTGTTGGCCAGAGTCTTCTCCTTTGGCTGGAGCAAGAAGGTACCCCTCTAAACATGACATTACACACTGTATGCGCGCACCTGAAACTCAACTCTTACTTCATATTTGCCCTGCATTGAAGTCAGCCACTGCCATTTTTTTATAGATTGTGCTGTCAAACCCAACAACTAACCTACTGGTAGCAACAGTGTGTGAGCAGAATGTCTACACGCAAAGTAATTTATAAGAATAAAAGTGAAGAGTGAAAATCTCTTGTGCACGAACACAAAATCTGGAAATTATTCTATGCATAGCTGAGAAAATAACACATTGTTTTTACACCAGCATCATTCAGTTCTACCTTCCTCTTTGTGCATGTGAGCCTATTTCTAACTCCTAGCATAAGGAAAATTACATTTAAATTTGTTTGATACAGTACAATAAAACCTGACTTTTCCCTGGTATTTTTTTGTCAGGCTTAGAAAGAACAGACTACTTTCTTCCAAGAGTAGTTTATATGGTATTTTCTTGGCAAAAATAACTACATCAATAAATTGTGGGTACATGCCAGAGAAAGCTGTTCATAGCAGAGCAATAGCTGGATTTTGAAATCTGAGCTGTTCTCCAGTGGGTGCTGAAGTATTTCCTAACAAGAAGCAAGAATCTGTCTTTGGTACAATGTTGGATTGCTTTTATTTCTTTGGTGTTTTTGCAAGGCTTCTTTGCCTTTCCGTGGAAATGAAGGGCAAATCTGTTCTCAAGAGCCTTCTTCTCCCCTACTTTTCAGCCTAACTGTATCTGCACCTCCTCCCCCTCCCTCCTTTTTCTTTTCCTTTCTCCATCCCCTTTAAGTTGTAATTCAATCTCTTCCAACTCATGATCTCTTTTCTCTTTTTGGCACTCCCTCCACCCTCTCTCTCTCATTAGTTTAACTTGAGTTAATTAGGAATAGTAGGCAGCCCTCAATCTGTTATGTGTTAAAATAGAACAATCCAAAACAGAGAGGCACAGACACAACTATGTGATTTCATTGTCTAAGGGAGACAGAAAACCAGTGGGGATTCTCTTATCTAGACTAACATCTTCCCAATGGTTAATCTAACTGGCTTTAAAATGTTCCGCAAATGCAGATCTAGGATAACAATCTTTCCGTGTTTCCTTTTCTTTTTCTTTTTTTTTTTTTTTTTTTCATTTCATCATTGGCAAGAATGAGTGAATTGGATTGACATGGAGGTGATAGAGGAAGAGAAATAGTCTACACGTCAAAATGACAATGTATATTACATGGTTAACAGAATGAGTGGTACGTGCAATGGCTGCGGGTATTTTCATCTGCTGTGTGGTACAATAAGCTTTTTTTTTCCCAAGTGTATCATCAAGATCACTCCCAATTCAATGCAGATTAAGTGTTTGCTTGAAGGATCTCTTTCTATGAGTAATATCACTTGATAAATGTGGAACTGAAGTAAGAAACTAAGTATTCACTTGTTGCTATTACTGAATTGTGTATATATAGAGGTCATGCCTGGTACTCTGACTGTAGTGCTGATCACAGACCTTAGGGCAGAGTGTTCTGTGGAAGTGAAATATAACAGATCTAAGAAATCAAGCCCTGATTGTAAAGGTAAGGCCTTGCATTTTTGATTGACTACATATGGTACTGTTTGGATGAAATGCATGCTCAGGAAAGACAGGTATAACTGCATCTAATACAAAAATACATGTCTGTATAAAACGTATATGTATATATATGACTGTGTGCTTGTATGTTTATCTATGTATGTGTAAATACATAAATACATAAAGTTTAAACCTTCAAAGAGAGTCATATAAGATTCATGGACTCTTCAACAGCCAAATTTATGGCAATGGTTACATTAAATTGCTAATTTTGTAATGTATGTGCCTGCATGCATATGAAGATGTGTGGCTGTAATTAGTGTTAATAATTTAGCCATTAATTAGCAATGCTAATGCAAATATGCTTGGAAATTAAAAGAATTCCAGTGCTTTTTTTGAAATCTGATATCCAGGAAACAAAATTAAAAATCTATTTGAAAAAAGGGAACAAAGAGAGACATTGAAAGTACTACAATCAAAATGTCATTATATATGTTAAGAAAAATTAATTTCCTTCTGCCAAAAACATCTCTTTATGACAGAGAAAACATCAGACTAATGAGGCACAAAAGGAATGTGTAATGAAAATACAAGCTTGATTATCAGAACATGCAAGAATGTTAAAGCATTGGAGAAGATAATATCCCCTCAAAAAGACATCCTTGGCAGTTTCATTTGGGGGTGTGTGAGGGAATTTCCAGCTGGACAGAATCAATATGAGACCAAATAAGGAGGTGTTGCACTAAGCTCAGGGGTTTTTTACAGTTTACAGTTAAAATATTGATTATTTATTTCCTGAAATATTGGTACAACTATGTGCAAACTGTTAGATCCAGTGAGGAAAGACAGATTTGGCCTTTATAATTATCCTCTGTTTGATATTTGCTTTATATAGTAATGCAAAAACACAGTGATGGGTGTTGGTCTATTTTACACCACAAATGAAAAATACTTTTCTTTTTCCATGGAATTAAAATAACTTACAGTAACACCCTTGTTTCAATATTGATAATTAGGACTGTTTAATTTACACAGTTTTTTCTTTCTATAAATATTATAGATCCCAATGTGAGAGTTGCATAAGAAAAAGGTATAATCATGTGATTTAATAAAAATCCAGGGCATTATAAATCTACACAATAAATGATATTAATAATTTTATGCACTTTTGACATCTGAGATTATATCAATTCCAGTTTTACATGGATGCTGAAGCATCTTCAGGAAGCCATAAAACACATACGAACTCACATATAAACCCGTTTTTTTAGTCAGAAAGTAAAATGGTAGGGAAAAATACTAACATTAAATTAATCTAACATCTGTCCAACAAAGTGCATACCTCTAGAAAGTCAGAAAAGAATTGTTGTTCTACCACACATATGGTAAACATACTGGTGATTTTAAAAGAGTAAACATACTTATCCCCCCACATGCAGCAGGTTAGAACCATAGTTTCTGTCATTCCTTGTTGCTTTCCCCACGTAAAACTGATGTGCAAGCCCCTGAAAATGCTCCATGCCTATAACAGTGCATTTTGCAGAGCAATGCACACAAAACCCATCTTCCATCAACATATATACTGGCATGGCAAGAGTAGGAGATAGTGCTGTGGTCTGAGAAGGACCATTTTAGCACATAATAAACTAGGGCAAGTATTTGTAACAAGCTGAGTGGAATGACTGTAGAAGATTGTTATGTAATGCAAAGAGGAGTCCACAGTCCTGAGGGGTTTTGATTCACTGCTATCTATGAAATTTAGTCTGGACAGAGCTTCCACAACAAGCTTGGTTTCAGCCATACTGAGTATGAGACTTTGTCAAAGCTGCAGGATGCAGGACCAGATAATAAACAGCTACAGAACCAAGAGCAAAGTAACTTTTAAAATTTACAGGTAATGCAGGGATGGCTGTGTCCTGAGGGAGTCAGCTATTCAGACATGTGATTACCTAATCTGAAGTATTACAAAAGCATAAATCTGATAGTTTTAGAAATTATCCTTCACAAAAAAATGCTTCAAGTGGATTAATAACTTTGCTAGTAAAAACTGCTGTAAATAATTTCGATGAAAGTTTATCATGTGTTAGCAATGTTTACATTTGTATTGCAGTAGATTTTGCCTTATTTTTGAGACATATAGATTCAGAAAGTTAAATATATGTATAGGGTGAAACAATGGTACTTTGGCACTTAAAGCAATGGTACCTTTGGTTTTGATATAAAGCTAAAATTCACCTCAGAACAAAAACTCAGACTAAGAAATATTTTAAAATATATTACTTATATGTTTAGACAGATTGCTAAAAAATACATTAAAACTAATACTGTTACCTAGACAAACAAGTCCAGGAAAACAGAAAAGAGGTACTGAAAGCATAAAGGCAATAAAGCTCACAGTGTTCGAGCAGTAGCAGTATAATTCATGATCTCAAAGAATTTGTTTAGGCTAAATATAGAATATTAACTATGGTCAAACAGAGTCATCTTACATGTTATCTCAGGAACATGTAGAATATTAATTGGATATTTTAGAGACACTGGAAAAGGATTTAGATAGTCAGGACAGCTTGCTGTATACAGAAATAGGTTACAATTTTGGGGTATGTTCCTACAGTATATTCCATCCTGCTTTGTATTGCCTTTGTCAAGAAATTCAGAGATTTATTAGATCTGTACCTTTAAATGCATTTGTGTTGTTGCACTGATGCTAAAAATGTATGATATATCGGACAATCAGGCCCCATATAAATGTTATGAATCTAACATTTTCTCATAAAACATTAACTCCACTTTTAAATAAGGAAAAGGCTTCCTGGGATTTAGTTTTTAACAGATTATTTCTGGTATCTGGGTGAGAATAGCAGGTCTGGGAATATGCATGCCTTCCTCTAACTTCATGAATTAAATGGAAAACCTTTAGAAAGGACTACAAGTTCCCAGCAGACACGGGAACCACCCACACCTTTAGGTGAGGAAGCTGCATTGATTACGCCACCATGCACAGATCCTGCCACTGTAAATAATTTACTCTCACTGATACATGGCATGGTCCTGTCTTCTGAAAGATGTTTTGTTTCCATAAAGCAAAACCTTATCTTAAGGAATAATGTGGCTGACATACATCTATTTTTAAACCTGATGCAGTACGATGTGATTGTTCTAACGGTTAAATGAAGTTTGCTTGGTGTTGGGGCATGGGGGAGTTGGGTTTTGTTTAGGTTTTTTTATATTCTATCTTTTGACTGAAAAAATAGAGGTATCTAGGTAAAAATTCTTATTAAGACTTTGGATGGTGTCTATGTCTCAGGTATTTTCTCTTTCATCTTCATACATTAGCAAAAAACCGATAAAGAAAATATTTTCATTTTTTATCCAGAGATCTTTGAGTGCTTTTGTATTTTAATCATGCAGAGAGAGATCTGAAATTATTGGGGCAAAAAGCAGACAGATTTTTACTGTAATGGAGTCACCCACCCAAAATAACCTTTGCTTTTTTTGAACGCTGACCATCCCTTTTCATAAACACTTCTTTTTTAATCCACTGCATGGCATTACATAGAGTCCCTGCTTCTGCAAATGCTCACCATGAGGCAAAGCACTTTCTACCATGAATATTCTTGCTGAATTTTCCGTATTAGCTGTCCAGTTACAGGTACAAATCTATTTGACAAAATGTTTTTGCATAGTACTCGGGTTAGTATCTTTTCTTGATTGTTAGCGTATTCTTTAAGTCTGAATTTGAGTAAATTAATTTAATTTGTCTTGTTTTCTAGATTTTATTAACATCAATATTTATTCCAAAACTAGTAAAGAAAGTTTAGATGCTTAAGAAATACTATCTTTTCAGATCAAAGCAGCATTTCTTATTTTGTGGGAAAATGAAAAAGAACTCAGAGAACTCTCATTTAGAGATATTTGTGAAACCATGACATTCTCATATGTTTGGAATTTTAAAACTTTTTCCAAAACAAATTGCCATGACTTATTTTGAGAAATGATCTCTGTGGTCTTTGTATAAACTGAACAATGAAATGTTGTACAAAAATACATAGCCTTAACAATACATTATCAGTGTATATTATTTAACTAACTCTACAGTTTGTGACAAAATTAGGGATTGGATAGCACATAAAGGGAATTGGTTGTCAAAACTTCATTACTTTTAAGTTCACTTTTGCAGTTTCCACAGTGGTAGCATAGCCAGATAGTTATTCCTCTACCCTCATAAAAAAAAAAAAAAACAAACCACAAAAATTAGTAGATTTGTTGTTGACTTGCATTTAAATGCATTATTTGTACAGCTGTAGCTACACTAAAACCAGACAAGACACTATAGTACAATCTAATAAAGTGTTCATATTCTTTTGTTTTACACACTGTCACAAAGAGAAGAAATGGGAAAATAAATCATGAGACCAGCATTATCAAAACAACTCCTGCACTTTGTGTTTCAGAGCTTCTTATATTGATTATCCTTCCATCCAAAATCTGCTGTCTATGATTGAATATTTATAATTGTATTAGGTGAACTGAAAATGCAATTCTCCACTGCATATTTCTGAGCTGTGAGTACCAAATGTATCAATAAATTTACTTACATACTAAGTGACATCTTAATAGTCCCTTTTGACTTATTGTGAACTTGCATGACTTTTCTAGATAGATGAACCTGCTCTCATCTTACAATTGTTCTTCCTCTTCATTGCAAATTACAGCACTTGAATATCATGTAATTTCTCCTCAGAGAACAGATATTCTATAGTTTTTCTAAGAATGATCCTGAGTAGAAACAGATTTTTATCTGCTTTTTGCAAAATATGGCAGTATTCACTTCCATTATTAATTAAGTGTCCTTGTCAAAGCAGGACACTTTACAAACAAATGAATGAATACATAGGGTTTCTGTTTCTAAGAACTTACAATGCCAGGAAGATATTAGACAGGTGTTGCACAGGTACTGCACAATTATTACAAGTATTCTTTTTATTATTAATTTTTCATTTGATTTCTGAGAAGAAATCAGCTACATGGATTTTGCTGACAAACTGAAGGCTGAAAGAGCTGACATTTATGAAAGATTGAAAAAGGGAAGCAAGTCTTGTGAAAAACAGACCACAAGGTGTAAGGATTCACAGACGGTAGACACCATCCTGATACTGCAGTTGCATCAGTGCATAGAGTTATTTATGAGAGAAGAACAAAATGGAACATATTCTAGTATACAGTGTATTCTAGCTGCCAGCCTATCCACTCCCACCTGTAGTGTAGTGTAGTAATTTAAAACAAGGCAGAGGAACAGCAGATTTATTGAAGGGCCATGAAAGAAAAAGTGAAAAGTTTCAGTGTTAGAAATAAGATCAAGAGTCCCTGTATGGCCCCAACCACGGTGATTAACTGATTAGAGTAAAATGGAAGAAAACTGGTTTTAAAAATGCATTCGCTGCAGTTTGAGCACCAGCTCTGAGCAACTGAAAAACTTTGAGTGGTTTTGGGAACATTTCTCTTCAAAAGACATGTCACAGACGCATGGATGCGTATGCACTGAAAGAGAACGTGAATTGTGTGCTTGTGCTCTCACTGAGGTGGTGAAAGGAGGATTTGGCCATCATTAACCTACGATGGGAAAATATTCAGGGTGCAAACTAAGAAACTAGAATTTCCTATTGAGGTCTTTTCTATCAATTTTATTTACATTATCTCAGCTTGTTTAAATAGTTTGATATATAGAATTCTCTTTGATTCTAATGCATATAGTAGCCCACAGTACCTAATTCTTTATCTCATCAAAACTTTCTTTATCTTCTTTAGTGTTCTAAGTTTTAGCTTGTATGTAGTTTGATAATCACTCTCTTCTCTGCTGCTTCTCCCTTCAATCTATCTCCTTTTTTACCTTCTGCTTTGGTAAGTTTTCATGCTTGCCTATACTTAATTAATACATAATTCAGGATGAAACTTTGAGATAACATTAGAATTTTACATAGTTTTGAGCTGAAATTGTAAATCTTTCTTGTCAATGATAAGAAACAAGTACTTTTACGCAAACCTTATCCTGAGCAAAACAACTGTGAATTTATGTTGGTTGTGAAAGACTAAATACTGTCTCCCCAGGCCTGCAAAACTTCCGTGTCAGTGGAGTTTGGCAAGCTAACTAAACAAGAAAGTGTACCAGTATTTTAATTTTTCAAGCTGAATTTATAACTTTAGCTACATGCAACTTGTTTTTCAAGGAAAAATTGTAAGGAATAAATAGTTAGTCAACCTTCAAGTACTGTCTCCTGCCTTTGACTCATTTTTGCCTCTGCTTTCTCCAGAATCTTCTGGTCGTCCAGGTGAATTTCAGTTTATTACTATCATTACCACTACCCCAGAATACGACTTTGGGTTATCATCCAGGTAATGTATAATTTCTAGAATTTTTTGAGTGCTTAGTATAAGCATAATTATTGTGGATAAAACTTAACAGTCTCATTACTAAAGCAATATGTCAGAGCAGATGTATTTGACAAACCTCAATAAGATCTTGAAGAATGCACTAAAATGTTATAAACATGTACTGATTTTTCTTGGAAATAAGAAACTTTGATGTTCTCAGCTCTCATATGTTTCCTCACACAAAGTGACAGAACCAAGAGGTTTTTTTGATTATTCTGCTATCCAGTAAATAGAGCAGTCAAACCAAAATAGACCACATTTTATTTTAAAACTTTAAAAAGATACTAAACTGCTCAGAGATTTGCTTTAACATCTGAATTTGTTTCTTTTCTTGGGACACTTTGGCAGCAGCAGCCAGATGATGTTACAAACAAATGGTGTAAAAAAACCAAAAAGCCTTCTTTATCTTCTTAATTATGTAGATTATCAGTGGCTTGAATCCACTAATGATCAGAACAAGCTTTGGAGCATTAGCCTAAAGTTACAAGAAATCAAACAAGGTGAAAAGTGGTATGAGACTGAAAGGTACTTTTCACTGTTTAATGTGTTTATGGAAAGAAAAGCAGAACACACACCATGCCCCTCCAACAAAAAAAAAGAGAGAGAGAAAAATGGTTTTGTTGCTCTTGTTCTCTTAGAAATTGTGTAACAACCTTAAAATATTTGCAGCCATTTATTTTTGTCAGAATTAGAATGAATTAGTTATCATTACGTTTTATTGGACTACACTGTTCACAGGTCAAACATTCTCACTCCTTAGAGAAAAGCTTTTATTACTTTTTCTAGTTTTCTTCTTAGAAGGGACATAAAACATATTTATTGAGTCAGTCCTAAAAAGTGGATCTAGTTCTGTCAGTATCTGTAATAATACACAAAACCACACGCATGTAACACATTCACAAATCATATTTCTAATTTTAGATGAAAAGTGAATAATGTCACACACCACATGCAGGGATGTGGTTTTCACTGTCAGCTTGGCTCCTTCCAAGATTGACTATTACTGGGTTTGCATATGTAAATCTGTTGGCTCACAAGTTTCTGTAACAAAGCAGGAGAGTGGTTCCTAGAGTGGATGCTATTTATCTGATTTCCTGTACTAGGATGTTATCATCTTTTTTTCAATCCTAAATTCAAGGGATCTTACAGAAATGACTAATACACTTCAAACTTGTCACAACACATATTTCTTTTTAAATGCAATTATTTAATTAAATGGTACACAGGACTTAAAACTACTCCTTCACAGACAATGGGAAAGCTCTTGACAGCATTCAGTGGAAGCTAGACGAATCACATCATCTTTTTATAAATCCATAGTCAAGTGTTTTAGCTGTTAACTCTCATCAGAGATGCTAATGAGTAGCATATCTACACTAGTACAACACCTCTATCAAAAAACCCATGAGAATTGGATTATAACTGTGGCAAAATAGAGCAAAATGGGAATTACAAATGACAAGCTAGAGTGGTCAACTCACTAGATCTAAACTTGAAATTAAGATATAAGCTACAGGATAGGGGATAATGTAAATTTTACTGGTTACCTTAAAAGGAGAGTAGATTCTACCAACAGGAAAGCAGAGACTACTCATTATGTGCTGCAGAAGTTTTACTCTATATTGGGATCTGGATTCTGAGTCCTAGCCTCCCAGAGCACATGCATTCACAGGTTTACAATGTGGTTAAAGTCCACTTTTCATTAGAAACACCAGCGTCTGACAACATCCACAGAAACCTCCCTGAAATTTGCAAGCAAAGGGAGGTCTTGCTTTGTGTTAGATGTTTGTTTGTTTAAGTTAAACTAGATAGTTGGGAAATAGAGGAGTTGGAAATCCATCAAAATCCTCCATTTGTATTACAATACAAGAAAAATACTTGAGTGTCGCAGTTAATTTGGAAATGCTGTATGATGACTCATTGTGCCAGGTTATTTTTTATTTCTAATAACTCATGTTCCTATTGCAAATATGGTTCTTTCCTAGCATTTCTCATTTCACTTCAAATGTTGTAAAGGTGAGTTTCGACCCCAAGATCGCTTACCCATATGGTGGTTTCTAGCCAACTTTGTAGGAACTTTCTCAGAATAATCATGGTAAAAGCAAGGTGAAGCACGGGGAAACAGGATGACTCAAATGAATTGTTATTCATTTTATATTAGTTTTACATCAGTTTAATTGTAAATACAGATTTCTTTTACTAAGAAAAAGTTTCAAATCATGTCCTCACAATTTACTAGCGTGATGTATGGAAAAGGTACACTGGCTCTTCAGTAAGAACAATATCTCATTTTCACTGCAGAGCCCAATACATCCTAAACCAAATGATACCAAAAGAAATCTTTCAGAAACACTGTAGTTATAATCATGCTGATTATTACTCTCAAATACTAATGGTAGGGATAATAAAAACTGATATAAGGAAATTAAGGAGTATATATTTAGAAAGTTATTTGTAAAACTCAAAAAAGAGGTGGATTAAATATACTCTGGTGTTTACCTTCTTTTTAGCCATACAAAAACTGGTTTTAGCTGCCCTTTAAAACTTTAAAAGGAGAGAGAGAGTTATTTTCGCATGTGAGACTTTCATAACTGAGGAACGCAATCACTACACACAGGCTTATAAAGCACACATAGCAATTATGTAAAATCAATTGAAGCTGTCTAAATCTTGGCTTTGAAACAAAGCTTCGTGGAGGAAATGCTGAAAATTACTTGGCAGTAATTGTTGCTAACAATGCAGGTTAATAACTAGTGTTGGCTCTGATTCTGATCTAACCCTGAGTAGTTTTGTATTTGCATGAACTCTATTGATTTGCATCAAATTATTCATGATGTTCACTGATAAAAGCTTTTATCTGTGATCTGTGGCATAAAATCTATCTCTTTATTCATAATCAATTATTTGAGGAAACTTCAAACTATTTCATTACCTATTACTTGCTCTCATTTGACCTGTGTATTGAAAAAAAAAGTGCAAAAAAATTTTAGTTTAATTTTTAACAGGAAAAGCAGGAATAAGTTTGTTGTTCTGATTCATACAAAATGGACTTTATTTAGTATCACACTTCTTAAGCATAGAATAGAGACAATAATGACAGTATCACAAAAAGATATTCTAAATATAAAAGTCATTCCATCCTTTCAAGACTGTCACAACAGAAGCTATCATCAATAAAACAATACTCATTTATTAACTAAGATGTTATTGTGATAATACTGTTCTTTTATCAGTTCTTATTTTTACAGCCCAGATATTATTTCCAATTTTCTCAAAGCAGTATTGCAAAAGAGGTATGAATGTCCATTAACTTTGAGCAAATAGTTAGAAAAGCAATAGACCATTATTAATGTTTTAATGAAATAATATCCTGTTGATATGAAAACTAGTTTAGCCTGAGTGAAAAATGCATACTTTTGGCAGTTAATTTCTGGGTGACCTTAATTTTGCAAATGTTTGATGTCATGATCAAATAATAAGAAGGAATTAGTAGAGTAGGAAAAATTCTACTGATATAAGTAAAATACAGTTGCTTATGTTCTACATTTTAGGGCAAATGTGGACACAGACCTTTAAGAGTCACAGTTACATTTTTTTTGTATGGTTTATGCCAGTTTTGTGAGAATTTACTTTTTCTCCAGAAATGTGGATATATCTTCAGTGATTTTTTTTTATTTGTTTTTTTTTTATTGCCTTCTTCACAGAAACTATCATCTCTTTTATGTTTGTCTGAGTTTTTTGATTATAAATTCAAGCGAGAAAAACAACTACAAGTCATTTCAAGATAAGAAACAAAATGTATTACTGGTTACCAAACATTGTTGAAATATTTAGGAAATGCTATAATGTTGAAATAGCTAGTACTTAGTCTTCTAATTTGTATTACAAAGAAAATTGCTTCCTGTGGCTGAAATAGGTCCTATGGCTGTTTTTAAAAATGGTGTTAATAATTCCTGAAACACTACTCTATCTCTCATAGTCCCACAATATATCCATTCCCTTTAACATTTCCTTTTATTTTTTCTTTGATGTTGTTTTTATGACTGCATTTTAGTAATTACTTTAAATGC